>NW_027590526.1:142500-278461 GCF_964213995.1 Mustelus asterias
TTTTTTGAAATGGACGAACACGACCTACAGGGGAAAAGAAATAAAGTTTGAAACTAAACTAAAGAAACTAAAGACAGGAACTTGCAGAATCCATTGCCGGCCTGCATTAACATATCAAGAGTCAGTCTGACATTGCCACAAACTCCTCTGGGGTGAGAGGGGGAGGGGGGTGAATTAGCATCTCAATAGAGAGACAGACATTGTAAACATGTCAGAGACTTCGGGTGGGGTTTGCATCCAGCACACTCAGGATAAATGTGAATCTGAGAGCCTTCAGTCCCCACACCAATAATCCCCCTGCACTGAAAACATTCCCACTCTGATTCAGTGTGTGTGTCAATCTGCTTTTTGACCTGTGCTTTGCTTGTGTGGACATGATGCTGAATGGACTTGAATGGAAATGCTGGACTCCTCGCTGTGATATGTTGTGTGTCTTATTGTTAAAATGGCCTTGTCTCTTTTTCTCTCCCTTTTTAACCAATTTTTATCTCTCTTTCTCCTGAGGAATTTTGAAAACTGGGGATGTGTCGCGGATCCAAAGGACGGGAATGTTTGTGACCAGGACGAGGGAGAGGAGCTTCTTCCAGAGGGAGGGCTGACTGAGGCTTCACCCGGGTGAGTTGTGTGTGTTTATTACCCTGATCCAGATTTAATGTTTCATATCAGAGGGAGCGAGATCTGAATGAGAGTGGAATAGAGAGACAGAGAGAAACACACAGGGAGGGAACTGTCTCAATCTCTTTCGTCTCTGCTTTACAACTGACTTGTTGTGTTTGGATGTCACTGAGAGATTGTGTAACTAAGGGGAGATCCTGGGTTTTTGCTGTTGTATTTAATTTAAATAATTTCTTGTATTTTAATTATTTTCTCTCTCTCTCTTTCCCCAAGAATTAATGTTTAGATTTTACTGAGAGATTGTGCAACTGAGAAGGGGGAATCCTGGGCTCTTGTGCTATTTAATTTAAACATTTTCTTGTATTTTAATTAATTATTTTCTCTTCTTCCCAGGAATTTGAATTTTGAAGACTGCAATGGGACTCGGAATCCTTGGACAAGGGGCTTTTCTCCAGAGGAGGAAGGATGGACTGAGGCCTGTTCTATAGGCCGCATGTGAGTTGTTATCTCTTATTACCCCAATCCAGGTTTAATTTTAATCTCGCTTCCTCGGATGAAGCAGTTCTAGTTAGATTGTGGGATGTGGGAGGGCTGGAGTTTGAAACCCTGGGGTTAAAATAACCCGGCTTTGCAATTAGTCACAAACATGTTAACCCTTTGGTGGGTGGCAAAGAGTAAATTAAATATCTGTAATATGAAACTGTCTAAAAGTTTGATATAAATCCAAAATAACAGGGGTGGGAGAGAGTGATTTACCCGAATGTTAAATAAGTTTCACAGAGGGCATTACAATTCAATTTTCTGAAGTTCAGCCATTACATTTATCTTCCCCTCTACAGCTTTCTTCCCCATTCTGTCTATTTCTCTCTGCTTTTCTCTCTGTCTCTCCCTCCAGTACTTTTTCCCATCTTCAGCTTTCTCTCCCTTCCTGTCTCTTTCCACTCATCTCTCTCTCTCTCGAGCATTCTTCCATATCTGTCTATCACTCTCCAGAATGTCTCTCTCTCTCTGGCTCCATCTTTCTTTGTGTCTCTTTAAATCTTTAATCAATAAAAACTCTCCGTTATTGTAAACAGGGAGACAGGAATATGGCATCACTCATTTCAATTCAGAATACATGAGAGACTGCAATGGGACTCAGAATCCTTGGACAAGGGGCTTTTCTCCAGAGGAGGATGGATGGACTGAGGCCTGTTCTATAGGCCGCATGTGAGTTGTCGTCTCTTTATTACCCCGATCCAGGTTTAATTTTAATCTCGCTTCCTCGGATGAACCAGTCCTGGTTCGATTGTGGGGTGTGAGGTGGGCTGGAGTTTGAAAACCTGGGGTTAAAATATCCCCACTTTGCAATTAGTTACAAACATATTAACCCTCAGGTGGGTGGCAAAGAGTAAATTAAATGTCTGTAATATGAAACTGTCTCAATTTGTTTTAAATCCAAGATAACAGGGATGGGAGACAGAGCGCTGTTCCTAATTGCAGAATAAAATTCACAGAGGCCTTTACAATTCAGTTTTCAGAAGTTTAGAATTTCATTTCGTCCTCTCTGCAGCTTTTCTCCCATTCTGTCTATTTCTCTCTGCTTTCTCTCTCTCCATCCCTTTCCTTCCTCTATCTGTCTCTCTTTTTTATTCCCTCTCTCTCCCTCTTTTTCCCAGGAAATAATATTTTGTTGGACAATCTCTCAGTAAAATCTAAGAAGGGGGAATCCTGGGCTCTTGTGCTATTTAATTTAAACATTTTCTTATATTTAAATTAATTATATTCTATCTCTCCCAAGGAATTAATATTTAGTTAGACAATGTCTCAGTGAGATCTTAGAAGGGGGAATCCTGGGGCTCTTGTGCTCTTTAATTTAAACATTTTCTTGTACTTTAATGAATTATTTTCTCTGTTCCCCAGGGATTTGAATTTAAGACTGCAACATGACTTGGAATCCTTGGACAAGGGGCTTTTCTCCAGAGGAGGATGGATGGACTGAGGCCTGTTCTATAGGCTGCAAGTGAGTTGTTATCTCTTATTACCCTGATCCAGGTTTAATTTTAATCTCGCTTCCTCGGATGAACCAGTTCTGGTTCAATTGTGGGAAGTGGGGAGGCTGGAGTTTAAAACCCTGGGGTTAAAATATCCCGGCTTTGCAATTCGTTTGGTGGGTGGCAAAGAGTAAATTAAATATCTGTAATATGAAACTTTCTGAAAGTTTGATGCAAATCCAAAGTAACAGGGATGGGAGAGACTGACTTACCCGAATGTTAAATACGTTTCACAGAGGACATTACAATTCAATTTTCTGAAGTTCAGCCTTTACATTTATCTTCCCCTCTACAGCTTTCTTCCCCATTCTATTTCTCTCTGCTTTTCTCTCTGTCTCTCCCTCCAGTATTTTTCCCCTATCTTCAGCTTTCTCTCCCTTCCTGTTTCTTTCCATTCATCTCTCTCTCTCTCTCGAGCATTCTTCCATATCTATCACTCTCGAGAATCTCTCTCTCTCTCTCGAGCATTCTTCCATATCTGTCCCATCACTCACCAGAATCTCTCTCTCGCGAACATTCTTCCATATCTGTCTATCACTCACCAGAATCTCTCTCTCTCTCTGGCTCCATCTTCCTTTGTGTCTCTTTAAACCTTTAATCAACAAAAACTGTGTTATTATAAACAGGGAGACAGGAATATGGCATCGCTCATTTCAATGCAGAGTACATGAGAGAGAGGGAAAGAAACAGCTATGGACAGAGACAACGAGTGAGAAAGAGAGGGGACAGGGACAAGGATCTAGACAGGGACATCCATCTTTACACTGAGTGAGAGAGACAGGAGCAGAGGGAGAAAAGAGAGGGAGATAGTGAAAGGGAGATGGAGGGAGTTGTAGAAATCAATCCCGGGAGGGCGATTTTAAAAAGTGTCCCGAAGGAATCAGCAGCCCCTTCCCAAACTGAAAGAGGGAGATGAGCAGCTCCTGGAGTCTGAGAGGGAGACAGGGATGGACGGGGGGGTTGTGGATATTTGATTCAGTTTTAGGAGATTCTGTTTGTAGATTTCTCTCTCTGTTCATGCCATTCTGATGTTTCTGAGAGATTGTGTAACTGAGAGGGGGGAATCCTGCGTTTCGGTGAGATTTAATTTAAATGGTTTCTTGTATTGAATTAATTTTCTCTCTCTTTTCCCCAATAATTCATATCTAGTTAGACAATCTCTCAGTAAAATCTGAGAAGGGGAATCCTGGCCTCTTGTGCTATTTAATTTAAACAATTTATTGTATTTTAATTAATTATTTTCTCTCTCTCTCTGCTTCCCAGGGATTTGATTTTTGAAGACTGCAATGGGACTCGGAATCCTTGGACAAGGGGCTTTTCTCCAGAGGAGGATGGATGGACTGAGGCCTGTTCTATAGGCCGCATGTGAGTTGTCTCTTTCTTACCCTGATCCAGGTTTAATTTTAATCACGCTTCCTCGGATGAACCAGTTCTGGTTCGATTGTGGGGTGTTTGAGGGGGCTGGAGTTTGAAAGCCTGGGGTTAAAATATCCCGGCTTTGCAATTAGTCACAAACAGGTGGGTGGCAAAGAGTAAATTATGCATGAAACTGTCTATAAGTTTCTTTTAAATCTAAAATAACAGGGCTCGGAGACAGAGCAATGAACCTAATTGTTGAATAAAATTCACAGAGGCCTTTACAATTCAGTTTACAGATGTTCAGATTTTCATTTCATCCTCTCCACAGCTTTTCCCCCATTCTGTCTATTTCTCTCTGCTTTTCTCTCCATTTCCTTCCTCTATCTGCCTCTCTTTATTCTCTCTCTCTCCCTCTTTTTCCCAGGAATTAATATTTAGTTGGACAATCTCTCAGTAAAACCTGGAAAGGAGCAATCCTGGGATTTTGTGCTGTGTAATTTTCATTCTGGGTGTCCCGGGGGGTTTGATTTCACTGTCTCAGCCCCTCTCTGCCTCACTCTCTCTCTCTCTGTATAAACTTTTCCCAAATTACAAAACACTCAACACAGCTGACTGCAGCTTGTGGGATCTTGCTGGGGATTTTGTTTTAAAAAGGGTGTTTTCTCAGAGGCAGTTTAAACCTTTCAGGGGACTGTGGGGAAGTCTCCAGACTTGGGACAACACACACACAGGGTTGGGGGCTGGGGGTGGCGGGCGGGGGGGAGGTGGGCAGTCAGGTATACTGGTATTCTGGGAGACTGATATTCCCAACAAGGGCCAGAGGTCTCAGTGCTGAAACATATTAAACTGTTCAAACAGAGGCAGGCAGAAAGCCATGAGGCTTCAGAGCTCCCTGTAGATGCAAAGGTAACTCCCATTGCCAAAAAGTAGCCACATGTGAACTGGAAACACCTTCCCTCAGCTTGTTACACACTGACCTTTCCACAACCCCAACATGTTTACAAACACTCGCTGCAGTTTCTGCAAACTTTGTACCAAACTGCCTCCCATTCTGCTCAATACTGACCCCCTCTCAACCTGGCACTGAACTAGTGTCTGAATTGAGACAGAGACAGAGTTTTTAAAGTTGAAAGTTTTAAAGTTTGATTATTAGTGTCACAAGTAAGGCTTACATTAACACTGCAATGAAGTTACTGAGAGAGAGACACACAGAGACATAGATAAAGAGACAGAAAGAGACAGAGATAAAGAGACAGAGAGGATGTTTAAAGTTTTAAAGTTTGTTTATTAGTGTCATAAGTAAGGCTTACATTAACACTGCAATGAAGTTACTGAGAGAGAGAGACAGAGAGACACACAGAGACAGAGATAAAGAGACAGAGAGGATGTTTAAAGTTTTAAAGTTTGTTTATTAGTGTCATAGGTAAGGCTCACATTAACGCTGCAGTTACTGAGAGAGACAGAAAGAGACAGAGGTTTTAAAGTTGAAAGATTTAAAGTTTATTTACTAGTGTCACAAGGCTTACATTAACACTGCAATGAAGTTAGTGAGAAAGACAGAGATAGAGGGAGCATCCAGAGTGGGTTCAGTAACACATTTATTTATCAGATATCTCTCTCTGTGACTCTTTAGCGATGAGATATTCAGCCAAGATGGTTTCACTGACCCTCTTCAGCAGGCAGATATTCCCAAATCCAGCCTAGGTCTCAGACACACACACACACCACTCACACATTCCCTCCGCTCTGTCCAAGGGAATATTGTAATCCAGGAATTTCTATTTTATATTTACAGGGTGAGGGGGGAGAAACTCAAATCAAAAATCCTGCAGTGTCTCCAAGCTGCTTTTAAATTTCAATTCAAACCCTGGGCCACATGGGAAGCTGCAGAGATTGGGAAACTTACCAAACCCAGTTTGTGTGTGTGAGTGTCCGCAGCTTTTGTGTCTCTGAACTTGCGAGGGTGCCAGGGAGAGAATGTCACTGTCTTCACCTCTCTCTCTGCCTCTCTGTATAAAAAAATCACCAAATTAAACCACACTCAATAATGCGACCATACACAATTAATTATCAAATATCTGTCTCTCTCTCCCTGTCTCTTCTCGAGCAGATACAGATGTACACAGCGAGGCAGGGAGAGAGAGGAAGAGGGAGGGATGGAAACAGCTGGAGTTGTGGGTTAGATGCAGGGGGAGAGACACAGGCTGTTAGAGGGAGGGGGGGTTTCAGTGAGCGACAGGGTCACCAGTTTAATTCTGAGGGTCCTGAGAGAGGGATTTCACTGTCTCAGCCCCTCTCTGGCTCCCTCACTCTGTATAAAAAATTCCCAAATTTAAAAAACGCTCAACACAGCTGACTGCACTTTGTGGGATCTTGCTGTGCACCACAGGGATTTTAGTTTTAAAAAGGGTTACTTTTAAGAGGGAGTTCCAGCCTTTCTGGAGATTTGGGATGATGCAGACACACACACACACACACACAGGGTAGTGAGTGGGGAAGGGGGGTCACAGCAGGCAAGAGAGTGGGGGGTGGGAGGACTGTGTCCCATCTGATTCAGGTTCACATTGCTGCTGCTGCTGCTGCTGCTGTGGGATCTTGCTGTGCACACACTGGGCCTGTGGCCTTTGCCTGCACTGCAACAACGACCACACTGTATTAAACTAAATCTGGCTCAGGGACCGCAAAGTGGGTTCAAGGAAAAAGCTTGAAAAGGGGTCGGGTAAATTCAAGCACTTTAATCGCCGAGGCATCGTAGGCTCTGGAGCAAGTGCTGGGGAATGGGAGGAGGATAGATTGGGATTTGATGGCCAGCATGGAGCTGGTGGGCCGAAGGGCCTGTTTCTGTGCTGTGTGACTCCAGATTCTTTTCTCTCTCTCTTTTCCCAGGAATTTCTATTCGGATGGGGGGGGGGGGGTATAGAATTTCCCTGTCTCTGTCTCTCCAGCGTTCTTACCAATCCCAGCACCCCTCCCCTCTCTCTCTCCCCAGACATTCCTGTCTATATTTCAGCTTTCAATAAAATGTGAAGGAAAACACCAATGTGAATTGTTGTTCATTTAATTTGGGAAGAGAGAGAGAGAGAGGAGTGGATCCCATTTCCCACACACTCTCCTGCAGTCCTCACCCACATTTATTTAATCTGGCCCTCACCAGGTTGTGTGTGTGGGATCTTGCTGTGCACACAGGTGGGTCTGGCTCCCTATTCCTCGCACTGTGACCCGTGAGCAGAACTTTAAACAGGAAAGATTGAGGAGAAGGAGAAGGGTTGGGGAGGGGGAGGAGGCAGAGAGAGAGATAGAGAAATGGAGGGAGAGCTAAACAGAGAGGGTGTGGGGGGGGTGTGAGAGGGTCTCAGGAGGGGCAGGGGGAAAGAGACACAGAGTCTGGGGCTGCCCTCCTCCATCGTGGGACTGGCAGTGGGATCTTGCTGTGCAGAATTACCTTCATTGTCATTTGAATCATTCATTCATTGACTAAGGGAGGGTGGGTGTGTGATTGTGGGATTGTAAATATTGTTACCACTCTGAGGTGATGTTTCCCTCTGCGCTATTTTGTAACCCCCGAAATGGATACACCTCACCTCGTAATCTTAAGTAAGTGTGTGTGAGACAGGAGAAAGCTACTGGTTTTAGACAGATGTGCAGAAGGAGGCCATTCGGCCCATCTAGTCTGTACCGACCACAATCCCAACCAGGCCCTATTCCCATAACCCCACACTTTTAACCTGCTAATCCCCCTGACACTGGGGTCAATTTAACACGGCCAATCCACCCAACCCGCACAGCTTTGGACTGTGGGAGGAATTGGTAAATTAAAGCAGGATCTGACACTCTCTGTATCAGGAACAACTAACAGGTCTTTAATTTAGACTGGGTGACAACCTTACTAAAACAATGAACAAACTGAATAAACTCCCCAGTAGAATGCTGTTCCAATGACAAGACTCACTCAGGAATAATGAAATAAATCATTACAGAATAGAGTCACCCTCAAATAATATAAAACCAGGCGTCTGTTGGAAGTGTGAACTTTCTTCTGCTGCTTGGGTCTGGAATACTTTCTGAGTTGGTTTCTGCTTCTATTTAGATGGTGATGTGATGAAGCTGTATATATTACTGCAGGATTCAGTATCAGACTCTCCCTCCTTCAATCTAAAGAGTCAGCAAGGTCGCTCCCTCCCCGTTATTTCCCCCTGTCCCGGGTTTAAATACCCAGAATTTCCTCACAGTATTCCTGCAATTTGAGTGGCTTGAGGCTGTCACCAACGCCCCAATTTGAATGCAATTGGTTGTGTGTGTTTGGGAGCTTGTTTTAAAATCATTGACCCAATTCAAAGCCTGTTTTGCTCTGCTGGGACTCTGGCTGCTGCTTTGGACACAAATGTTGTAAAGTTGTCTTCTGCAGCCTGCTTTCTGCAGTTTAAAATCCCCAGCACAAAGACACAGGCTTTCTAAAGACACAACGCTGGATGGTTCGTTTTGGTTTTCTCAGCATTTCTTTTCAATATTTACATTTGTCAAACACCACATTTTTAACCTGATATATGCAACTTCATAACAATATTAGACAGGGAGAGAGAGATCGGGAGAGACAGAGAGAAAGTCACACAAAGAGAGAGGGAGAGAGAGACAGCGAGAAAGTCACATGGAGTAATGAGGATGGGGCCTGGATGTGAATGTGGGCGGTGTAGACCTGATGGGCCGAATGGCCTCCTTCTGTACTGTCGGATTCTATGATTCTGTAATGGGGGCTGCGTGCGGTGTGAGGGGAGGGTGGAAGGGGACAGGGGGTGGGGGCAGCACTGGTTCCCTTCCCCCCCCCCTCCCTCCTCCCAGGCCCTGTCCGGGAGGTTTCGGGGCTGGAGGGGATTGTTCTGGTTAACTGGCCGGGGCCTGGGGAACCTGTTCTTTGTCCAGGATGTATAATGCAGCCTCTGTGACCAGGCCTCAATCCCAGACCTAACCTCAGGAAGGCTTTTGCATTTTGCTCCTTTTCCAAACAGTGCCTGTGTTTAAATCGATGGGACTCGACGGTCGAATAAAACCTGCAGCAGCCACTTTAATACAAAGAACAGCACAGCACAGGAACAGGTCCTTTGGCCCTCCAAGCCTGCGCCGATCATGTTTACCTATCGAGACCAATGGCCTGTATCCCTCTATACCCCGTTTGTTCATGTGTCTATCCAGATAAGTCTTAAGTGTCACTAATGTATCTGCCTCAACCACCTCACTTGGCAGCGCATTCCAGGCCCCCAACACCCTCTGTGTAAAAACCTTCCCCGCACATCTCCACTCAACCTTTCCCCCTTATCTTGAACTTGTTCCCCTTGTAATTATCATTTCTGTCCTGGGAAAAAGCTCCCAACTCTTCATCCTCGCCACACCCCTCGTAATTTTATAAACTTCCAGCTGGTCGTCCCTCAGCCTCTGTCTTTCCAGGGAGAACAATCCCAGTTTATTCAATCAATCCTCACAGCCAATACCCTGCATAGCAGGCAACATCCTGGGCAACCCTTTCATTGGATTTGGGATGTGATTGTGGGTTTTCCTGCTATATCTCTTTCTCTTCAATCTTTCTCCCGTGATTGAGAGTTATCAGGGAGGGAGAGAGAGAGAGAGAAAGGGATGGTAACAGAGAGAGAGAGAGAGAGAGAAAGGGATGGTAAGAGAGAGAGAGAGAAAGGGATGGTAACAGAGAGAGAGAGAGCAAAGGCAGAGGGGCAGGGAGAGGAGAGAGATTGGAGGGGAGTGGGTTAGCGGGTGGGGGTGGGGGAGCCTCCGCTGTGCACTCACAGCCCAGCCAGCTCCCCAGTCTCTGGTTAGGTGCATTAACCCACTCTGGCGCATTAACAGGCGCCAGAGTGTGGCGACTAGGAGAATTTCACAGTAACTTCATTGCAGTGTTAATGTAAGCCTTACTTGTGACTCAGAAATAAACTTTACTTTACTTTTTACTTTACTCTGAGAGAAAGACCCTCACTCACAGCCTCCCAGAAGGTGGGATTTATAAACAGCGACTGTGTAACTGAGGCTGAATCTGTGCTGTTGTGTTTGAAAATATATTTTCCTCATATTTGATGTGTTGTAAAGATATTGGAATGTGGCTGCTACCACATTGCAGTGAGAGAGAGATCTGGCTTTGCAGGAGGAGCTTCCCTCCCCATTTCCCCATGGAAATCCCTGAGAAATAGCAAACGTGGCCCACAACACGTCATTATTTGAAACGGTCAGACAGAAACTTATCAGAGAGAGCATTTTAATCCCCATTCATCCCCAGACGGGGAAACAGAGCAGAGATCAGGACAGATTATCCAGAGTAGGAGAGACCGGGGCAGAGATGGGGTATTGGATATATATATATAGATCTGGGGGGAAAGCAAGAGAGACACAGAGGGGGCTGGACAGGTTCAGAGATAGAGGCAGAGAAAGAGAGAAACAGCACGAGAAAGAGGGAATCAGAGAAGGGTGTGACTGTGCTCGAAGTGGAAGGTTCCCTGTTCAGATCGAATGTACAAACAGCACCAATGCTGGAGTGACTTATTATTTTCATTTGCGGGGGGGGGGGGGGGCGGGGCGGAGAGATGGAGGGGAGAGAGAGGGAGATGTGTGGTTCCCTCATTTCCCACTCACTTTACCCCAATCCTCACTTCAAAATCACTTTGTATCTGGCCCTGTTCAAGCTGTGTGTGTGGGATCTTGCTGTGCACTCATGCTCTGTCCCCCTGCCCCGTATTCCTCACACTATGACAGAGCCCCATGCTTTAAACATGAAAAGATGGAGGGGAAGGAGGGTGGGGTAGAGAGAGAGAGAAACTGGGTGAACAGAGAAGGGGTGGGGAGTTTTGGGGGTCAGTGGAGGGAGGGGTGGGGGAAAGAGACAGAGGCTCTGGGGGTGGGGGGTGTCCTCCTGCAGTGTGGGACTCCCTGTGGGATCCTGATTGCAGCATTCCCAGTCTCTCTCTCTCCCTCTCACTGTGAAGCACTCGGGAGGGAGAGGGAGCTGAAATTCAAATTCCTGAGCCTGGGGGAAAGGCTTGTTCTCAATCCCAGAGTCCTGCTTGTGTTTTCAGACAGGGCGCTGGGATTTGTGGGTGTAGATGGAGAAGATTGTTCTGTTTAACTGGGGGGTGGGAGAGAGGGGGGTTTGTTCTTTCTACCTGAGGAATAATGCAGCCTCTGTGACTAGGCCGCACTTCACGGCCTAAATCTCAGCAGCACTTTTGCATTCGCTTAATTCCCCAACAGGGTTTAAGTGGCTGAATTCAATGGTTCAATAAAATGTGAAGCAGCCGCTTCAGGGTGGGATTGTGGATTTTCCTGCTCCCGCCCCCCTCTCATTTCCCTTTTGATTGTGAGTTTTATTTTAAACGGTCAGACAGAAACTTAGAGAGAGCATTTCAATCCAGATTCACCTCGAGGTAGAGAAACAGAGCAGAGATCAGGACAGGTTATCCAGAGACAGGAGCAGAGACGGGGTATTGGACAGATATAGATCTGGGGGAAGTGTGTAAGAGACGGAGAGGGAGAAACAGAGGGGGGGGGGGGGAGAGGTGACTGATAGAAGTGGGAACTTCATTGGGGCCTCCTGTGTTTATTCACTGGCCTGTCTCTGGAGTAAAGCCCCCAGAATGCTTTGACGTGTTTAATAAATTCAATATCGGGACAGTCAGGAGGCAGTTGGAAGTTCATTGCATTTGAAACGTGTTCCCATTTTGTCAGGGTTTAATAATGAGGAGGTGAAAATGAATGTTTCCCCCACCTCCCCCCAGTGAGATTGTGAATTTCAGCAAGTCCTGGGATCTTGCTGTGCCTTTTATTGTTTATAATCAGCTTTTGTTTTGTGTTTAATCAAATTTCACTTTATTTTCTCTTTCTCTCTTCCAAGGAGAATTCCTTTGGAAACTTTGGCGATGCAGAGAGCGAATAGTTCTGCCGTGAGGAATCCTCGGACAAGAGCTATAACCAGAGAGAAAAATATTAATAAAAGTCCCCGTGTCTTTGTCGTTCATTTTTATTCACAGATCGACTGGTGGGGCTTTTACACTGAGGGTTAGTGATCTGTGTGTCAGGGGGAGGAGGGTATTCCCAGTGATCCCTGCTCCAATGTAATCCCACGGATTTCAATCCCTCTCCCCGAAGCTCTGTCTGTGCAACTCCCCCATCCTCAGAACTGTTTCTCCACATCTTTCCAATCCCTGTCTCTCCCCATCCTTTATACCTCAGCCTCTCACAATGGCAGCATCTTTCCCTTTTTCTCTCATTCTCTCTATCTTTCACTCTCTCTCTGAAACTTTGTCACTATGTCTTGCCAAAGCCCCACTTTCTATTTATCTCGACATCTCACTTTGTATCTCAGCCTCTCTGGACATCTCTCCCTCTCTCTTTGGGGATCATTTTATCAATCACAGCAGCCTCCTCTCCGTCTCTCTCTCTATCTCTGCTCCCCCCTCTGTCTATCTCTGCTCCCTCTCTGTGACTCATTCTGTCTGAAGAACAGCAGCATTCTCTCTCTCTCCCCATCTCTATATCTTTTCACAATCACTTCATTGCAGTGTTAATGTAAGCCTACTTGTGATTAACAAATAAAATTTTAACATTAACTCTGCTTTTATTTGTCTCTTATCCCTCTCTCTATCTGCTTCCCCTCTCTCTGATCTCTGCTTCCTTGTCTGTGAATCAGTCTGAATTACAGTAGCATCCTCCCCATCTCTCTCTCTCTGATCTTTGCTTCCCCCTCTCTGTGACTCATTCTGTCTGAATTACAGCAGCATTCTCTCTATCTCCATCTCTATATCTCTCTGCTTCTCTCTCTGTCTCTCTCTCTCTCGTGGGGGACGGGCCAGATCACAGGTTTGCTGTTCACAAGCAGCAAAGGACCAGGAACGCAGAGGGAGGGAATCGGGGGCAATTCAGAGGGATTCAGCACTGCTGAAAGGGGGGAGTGTGTAATACAGGGGCTTGTTCAGAGCCAGGGGCTATTAGACAGAGAGGGAAGGGGTTGGTGGGGGAGGCTGATGTACAAGTGGGGGGAATATTATAACACAGGCTGACCAGAGTCCGGGGTTATCAGAGAAAGGGGGCAATGGAGGAGGGGGGAGGGGGAATCAGACAGGGGGTCTGTTGTACAGGATGGGGGTGGGGGATGTTATAACACAGGCTGCTCAGTGTCAGGGGAATTAGTCATTTGAACGTTAATGTTTAAAATGGGCAGAGTTTCCACATCCAAATCCACCAGGAGCTGTTTACAGGGGTGTGTGGACGGGGATGGACGCGCGGTGGGAGGGGGGGAGGTACGAATTAGAAAGGGGGGGATCTGTCAGTCCAGAGGCTGTTCACAGGGAGGGAGTGGGAATTTGCCAGGTTGAGACGGGTGGGGGGGAAAGAGGGGAACTTAGAGGGATACGGGGCTCAGAGGGAAGGATCGGGAGATTTAGAGGGATTGTGAGGAGGGACAACAGATTTGGCTGGAGTGGGGGGGGGAATTGAGGGGGATTAAAGGGGGAGAGTGGAGAGGGATGTAGGGAGAGACTCAGGGATTGTGGTCGGGAATTAGAGGGATTCAGGGGGATTTAAGGGTCTCATGGGGACTTTGGGATTTAGCGGGGCGGAGAGGGAGTGAATCGGGGGGAATTGAGGGGGATTTGGGAAGGGGGGGCTTAGAGGGGGATTTCTGGGGGTCTGAGGGATACAGGAAGGATTGGGGGGCTTACGGGGATTAAAAGACATGGTTTGGTGCTCAGACAGATTGAAGGGGTGGGATTGGAGAGGGAGCAGGATTCGGGGGCAGAGGAATGTGGCGAGGGTGGGGGCGATCTCGGGAGACATTCAGGGGGGATTCTAGAGGAATCTCAGGGGCTTAGAATCTGGGGAGGGTCTGGATGGGGTAGGGAGTCAGAGAGGGAGTTAGCGGGAGGGGAGGGGGAGTCGGGGTGGAGGGAAAGGGATTGAGGGCGGGGTGGATTCATAGGGATTTGACAGGGGGGAAATTCAGAGAGGGATTGAGGGTGGGGCCTTGCATCAGGGTTAGAATTGGGGGGCTGTCGAGCGATTCGGAGCGGGGGTGTGACTCAGAGGGATTCAGGGGTGGGGAGGACTGAGGAAGGATTGGGTGCAGGCGTCAGGGGGGCTTGGGTTTGGCAGGGGGGCAGAGGGAGCCTTTGGGGGGGGGCTGCGGAATTGGGGCAGGAACTTGGAGGATTCAGGGGGCTGAGAGTCAGATTGGCAGTGGGTGTCAGAGAGATTGAGCGGGGGGAGAGGGTGCATACAGAGTCGGATGAAAGGAGATGGGGCAGAGGGACAGGGAATCAGGTGGGGGAAAGAGGAGTTTTGGGGTGGAATTAGTGGAGATTGAGGGCGGGGGGTTGAGAAGGATTGGGAGTGGCTCAGAGGGCTTTGGCGGTGAGTTCCTGAGAGAGAGTGAGTGGGCAGAGAACATCGGGGGGAGGGGCAGAGATGATCGGGCGGAGGGGCAGAGAGGATCGGGGGGAGGGGCAGAGAGGATCGGGGGGAGGGGCAGAGAGGATCGGGGGGAGGGGCAGAGAGATTGGGCAGCAGGAGTTAGAGGGGTTTAAGTGGAGGGATTTAAAGTGGGTTTCTGGAGTGGGGATTTAAGGAGGGGTTTGGGGGGGAAGCTGGAGGCGGGGAGGGGGGGGGAAGCTGGAGGCGGGGGGGGGGGGGAAGCTGGAGGCGGGGGGGGAACCTGGAGGCGGGGGGGGGGGAAGCTGGAGGCGGGGGGGGAAGCTGGAGGCGGGGGGGGAAAGCTGGAGGCGGGGGGGGGGGAAGCTGGAGGCGGGGGGGGGAGCTGGAGGCGGGGGGGGGGGGAAGCTGGAGGCGGGGGGGGGGAAGCTGGAGGCGGGGGGGGGAAGCTGGAGGCGGGGGGGGGAAGCTGGAGGCGGGGATGGGAGGGGGAAGCTGGAGGCGGGGGGGGGGGGGGAAGCTGGAGGCGGGGGGGGGGGGGAAGCTGGAGGCGGGGGGGGGCGGGAAGCTGGAGGCGGGGGGGGGCGGGAAGCTGGAGGCGGGGGGGGGGGGAAGCTGGAGGCGGGGGGGGGAAGCTGGAGGCGGGGGGGGAAGCTGGAGGCGGGGGGGGGAAGCTGGAAGCGGGGGGGGGGGAAGCTGGAGGCGGGGGGGGGAAGCTGGAGGCGGGGGGGGAAGCTGGAGGCGGGGGGGGGAAGCTGGAGGCGGGGGGGGGAAGCTGGAGGCGGGGGGGGGAAGCTGGAGGCGGGGGTGGGGGGGGAAAGCTGGAGGCGGGGGTGGGGGGGGGGAAGCTGGAGGCGGGGGTGGGGGGGGGAAGCTGGAGGCGGGGGTGGGGGGGGAAGCTGGAGGAGGGGGGGGGGAAGCTGGAGGCGGGGGGGGGGGAAGCTGGAGGCGTGGGGGGAAGCTGGAGGCGGGGGGGGGAAGCTGGAGGCGGGGGGGCGGGAAGCTGGAGGCGGGGGGGGGGAAGCTGGAGACGGGGGGGGGGAAGCTGGAGGCGGGGGGGGAAGCTGGAGGCGGGGGGGGGGCTGGAGGCGGGGGGGGGAAGCTGGAGGCGGGGGGGCGGAAGCTTGAGGCGGGGGGGGGGGAAGCTGGAGGCGGGGGGGGGGAAGCTGGAGGCGGGGGGGGGGAAGCTGGAGGCGGGGGGGGGAAGCTGGAGGCGGGGGGGGAAGCTGGAGGCGGGGGGTGGGAAGCTGGAGGCGGGGGGGGGAAGCTGGAGGCGGGGGGGGAATCTGGAGGCGGGGGGGGAAGCTGGAGGCGGGGGGGGGGAAGCTGGAGGCGGGGGGGGGGAAGCTGGAGGCGGGGGGGGAAGCTGCAGGCGGGGGGGGGAAGCTGGAGGCGGGGGGGGGGGAAGCTGGATGCGGGGGGGGGGGAAGCTGGAGGCGGGGGGGGGTTAGCTGGAGGCGGGGGGGGGAATTTGGGGGTGAGAGACCGACGGCGGGGGGTTTAAAAGGATTGGGAGTGGGTTCAGGAGAGGGGTTCGGGAGGGATTGAGCTGAGAGGGGAATCTATAGCGCATTGGCAGCCAGGGGAGGGGGGGATTCAGCAGCGGGTTTTGAGTCTGTTGGTGGGCGGGAAAAGGCGTTGGGGGAACAGCTGGAGAGGGGTAGCAGGGGGGGCAAACTCGGGTGGGGGCAAACTCGGGGGGGGCAACCTCGGGGGGGGGGCAAACTCGGGGGGGGGCAAAGTCAGGGGGAGGTGGGCAATTCGGGGGGAATGTCGGGGGGTGTAAGTCAGGGGGAGGGTTAGGGTTCGGACAAAGTCGGGGGAGGGGAGTCAGAGGGGGTAAAGTCGGGGGGGGGGAATGTCGGTGGGGGCAATGTCGGGGGGGCAATGTCGGGGGGGGGCAATGTCGGGGGGTGCAATGTCGGGGGGGGGCAGTGTCGGGGGGGGAATGTCGGGAAGGGCAATGTCGGGGGGGCAATGTTGGGGGGGGAATGTCGGGGGGGCAATGTCGGGGGGGGCAATGTCGGGGGGGCAATGTTGGGGGGGAATGTCGGGGGGGGGCAATGTCGGGGGACGCAATGTCGGAGGGGGGGGGCAATGTCGGGGGGGGCAATGTCGGGGGGGCAATGTCGGGGGGGGCAATGTCGGGGGGGCATTGTCGGGGGGGCAATGTCGGGGGGGGCAATGTCGGGGGGGGAAATGTCGGGGGGGGGAATGTCGGGGGGGGCAATGTCGGGGGGGGGGGCAATGTCGGGGGGGGAATGTCGGGGGGGGGCAATGTCGAGGGGGGGCAATGTCGGGGGGGGCAATGTCGGGGGGGCAATGTCGGGGGGGCAATGTCGGGGGGGCAATGTCGGGGGGGGGAATGTCGGGGAGAGAGATTGAGAGGGAGAGAGATTGAGAGGGAGAGAGATTGAGAGAGAGAGAGATTGAGAGGGAGAGATTGAGAGGGGAGAGATTGAGAGGGAGAGAGATTGAGAGGGAGAGAGATTGAGAGGGAGAGATTGAGAGGGAGAGAGATTGAGAGGGAGAGAGATTGAGAGGGAGAGAGATTGAGAGGGAGAGGGATTGAGAGGGAGAGAGATTGAGAGGGAGAGAGATTGAGAGGGAGAGAGATTGAGAGGGAGAGAGATTGAGAGAGAGAGATTGAGAGGGAGAGATTGAGAGGGAGAGAGATTGAGAGAGAGAGAGATTGAGAGGGAGAGAGATTGAGAGGGAGAGAGATTGAGAGGGAGAGAGATTGAGAGGGAGAGAGATTGAGAGGGAGAGAGATTTAGAGGGAGAGGGATTGAGAGGGAGAGATTGAGAGGGAGAGAGATTGAGAGAGAGAGAGAGATTGAGAGGGAGAGAGATTGAGAGGAAGCGAGATTGAGAGAGAGAGATTGAGAGGGAGAGAGATTGAGAGGGAGAGAGATTGAGAGGGAGAGAGATTGAGAGGAAGAGAGATTGAGAGGGAGAGAGATTGAGAGGGAGAGAGATTGAGAGAGAGAAAGGTTGAGAGAGAGAAAGATGGAGAGGGAGATTGAGAGGAGGGTGCAAACAGAGAGAAAAGCAGGGCTGAGGCGGGAAAGGTGCAGACAGAAAATGAAGAGGTTCATACTCACCATCGCACATGTTTTCCCTCGGTGATCTCTCCAACTCCTTCCATCCCCTCTCCCATGGTGGGGAGAGAGATCCAGGAACAGGGGCTTTGTGCTGGGAAAGGGGGGTTACAATATCAGAGCTGGAACTCCATGCAAGCACACACTGACTCACTCACTCACAAAGACACAGCTTACCTGATACTTACCAACCCACGTGGAGAGAGAGACTGGACAAAGGAGCCTCAGCCTTTTTATAACCTCACTGAGTCACTCAAACTGTCCACACCTCCCCAATCACCCACCCCCCCCCCATCCAACCACAGCTCCTACACCTCACCTGAACCCACCTACTCCAGGTATGGGCCGGTCCAACACCAACCTGTCTCTAAGTGTGTGTGGGGGTTAGTGAGCACCAGGCAAATGGTTCATCCCAAGGCTCTCCCTCCCCCCCACTCCCACCTTCACATCACCAGCACTGGGAGCTGAGAGAAGATGGATTTAAATGAACGAGCAGCCCTGCACTGCCAGAGAGAGAGAGAGGCCAGGTCTGAATGTGGATTGTACAACTTGTTCATCCAGGACTCCATCCGCTACAGGTTTGCACCCTTTGCTGATTCTTGCAAAGTTCACTTTTCCTTAAGTTGCCTGAACTGAAACAATATCTTGCAAAGTTCTTTGTTGCTGCGTTTACAAATCCCACTTCTGATTTACAATGCTGTGTGTCCGGGTGTGTGAATGTGTGTGTGTGCCCTGTGCTTCATGGTTAATGACTCACCACTGATCAGAGCTGCAAAATAAAGCGTTTAGCCTTTTTTTAACAGAAGCACTGGCTGGGGGAGGGGAGGGAGAGAATGAGAGTGAAGTTTCTGTCTGATAAATGCTGTAAATGTGTCTTTAACCAGCAGCTCTGCAGAGAGACAGATGCAGGATTTTAAACTCTCTGGGAGCTGCAGGCAGGGACTCACACACACACACAGATAGACATCAGCTCCTGTTTCACACCAACAACCAGGCTGGAGTCTGTGCACCTAATTTCCATCCAGAAATGTACTTGATCCATGAAGTCAGTGAGGGTTACATTCCCTTGACTTCCCATTCAGTCCAATCCAGTTCAGTTTGTTGGAATGCAGTGTGGGAGCCTCTGAGGGAGTTTGGCTCTGGGGGGGGTTCACTTTTCTCTCATTCAACCTCTCCTGTCTTCCACCCTCTCACAGACTTTCCTTTCGTCCCTGTCCCACCCGCCCCTTTCTCCAAACCTGTAACATTTCTAACTTTCCCCAGTTCACAGGAAAGGTCACAGACCTGAAATGTTAACTCTGTTTCTCTCTCTCTCTGCACAGATGCTGCCGAACCTGCTGAGTTTAATTCCAGCATTTCCCTGTTTTCTAAGATTTCACAGAATAGTGTTGGTGCAGGAGGAGGCCATTTGGCCCATCGTGTCTGCACCAGCTCTCCAATGTGCTGTTAAGTCAGAGATTGGTGTAAAACTGGGATCTGTTCCTGACTGAGAGCGAAACGGCAGCTTTACATTTCCAGACTGAAAATAACTGGCCAATATTTTGTGCAGATTGTTCCCAGTTCCTTGCTTGTGGTCTATCCCTAACTGCCCTTGAACTGAGCAGCTTGCTTGCTGGGACATTCCAGAGTCAACCACATCGTGTGGACCTGGATTCACATGAAAGACTTACAGGGACTCCCAGACCTGCTGAGATTTTCCAGCATCCTCTGGTCTTATTCTGGAGTCGGATAAATTCCTTCTCTCAAGGGCATCGGTGAACCAAATGGGTTTTAACGGCAATGGTTTCATGGCCATCACCAGGCCTTTAATGACAGATTTTTATTGAATTGAGATTTCACTATTTGCTGTGGTGTGATTGGAAGATGGCTGCCCAGTGCATTACCCTCGGACTCTGGGCTCCCAGTCCAGTGACAATACCACCACACCATCAGATTGAGAGCATTTGTGTGATAGTCCCCAGTCTACCACTTTCAGGCCGGTCTCAATATGTTTAAAATAAACCGTTTTAAAATAAATCAATTCAAGTCTACATTAAATACCAGTTGGAGGAATTCACAGGAGCCTGCGGCAGTTTTCTAACACATTACCATCTCTCTATAGATAAGGAATCAAGTATTGTACACAATACTCCAGATGTGGTCTCTCCAATGCCTTGCACACTGGAAACATACTGGAATTTAGAAGAATGAGAGATCAAATTGACAAGATGATAATAGGTGTGGATAAAGTAGACGTGGAGCGGATGCTTCCTCTTGTGGGACATTCTAGGACGAGAGGTCATAGTCTTAGGATAAGGGGCAGCAAATTTAAAACAGAGTTGAGGAGAAACTACTTCTCCCAAAGGGTTGTGAATCTGTGGAATTCGCTGCCCCAAAGAGCGGAGGATGCTGGGACAGTGAGTAAATTTCAGGAGGTGTTAGACAGATTTTTAATTGGTGATGGGTTGAAGGGTTATGGGGAGAAGGCAGGAAAATGGGGATGAGGAGCATATCGGCCATGATCGAATGACGGAACGGACTCGATGGGCCGAATGGCCTAATTCTGCTCCTATATCTGAGGAATTTCTGACCCTTCCTATTTAATAATTCATTCCCTCGTAATAAATGGTAACATTTTATGACATTTCTAATGAATTGCTGTCCCTGTATATTAGCCCCTTTTGATTCATGCCCATGGACAGCCCAATCCCTCTGTCCCTCAGAATGTTGTGATCTCGCACCATTTAGTTATTAATTGTAGGGAGGTTGTTGGAGAAGATTCTTAGAGATAGGATGTATGCGCATTTAGAAAGGAATAAACTCATTAACGATAGTCAACATGGTTTTGTGAGAGGGAGGTCATGCCTCACTGACCTGGTGGAGTTTTTTGAAGAAGTGACTAGAATGGTTGACGAGGGAAGGGTCGTGGATATCGTCTATATGGACTTTAGTAAAGCGTTTGAAAAAGTCTCTCATGGCAGGTTGGTGCAAAAGATTGGATTTCATGGGATAAAGGGGGAGGTGGCTAGATGGGTGGAGAACTGGCTGGGTCACAGAAGACAGAGGGTGGTCGTGGAAGGGTCTTTTTCCGGCTGGAGGCCTGTGACTAGTGGTGTTCCGCAGGGCTCTGTATTGGGACCTCTGCTGTTTGTGATTTATATAAACGATCTGGAAGAAGGTGTAACTGGGGTGATCAGTAAGTTTGCGGACAACACGAAAATGGCTGGACATGCAGATAGTGAGGAACATTGTCCGAGGCTACAGAAGGACATAGATAGGCTGGAAATTTGGGCAAAGAAATGGCAGATGGAGTTCAATCCTATTAAATGCGAAGTGATGCATTTTGGTGGAACTAACGTAAGGGGAGCTATACGATAAATGGCAGAATCATAAAGGGTGTAGATACGCAGTGGGACCTGGGTGTGCATGTCCACAGATCCTTGAAGGTGATGTCACAGGTGGAGAAGGTAGTGAATAAGGCATATGGCATGCTTGCATTTATAGGACGGGGCATAGAGTATAAAAGTTGGGGTCTGATGTTGCGGTTGTATAGAACGTTGGTTCAGCCGCATTTGGAATACTGCGTCCAGTTCTGGTTGCCACACTACCAGAAGGACGTGGAGGCTTTGGAGAGAGTGCAGAGGAGGTTTACCAGAATGTTGCCTGGTATGGAGGGGCTTAGTTATGAGGAGAGATTGGGTGAACTGGGGTTGTTCTCACTGGAAAGATGGAGGATGAGGGGTGAACTGATAGAGGTGTATAAAATTATGAAAGGCATAGATAGGGTGAACGGTGGGAAGCTTTTCCCCAGGTCGGCGGTGACGTTCACGAGGGGTCATAGGTTCAAGGTGAGGGGGCGGGGGGAGGTTGAACAGGGATATCAGAAGGACGTATTTTACACAGAGGGTGGTGGGGGCCTGGACTGCGTTGCCGGGCAAGGTGGTGGAGGCGGACACACTGGGAACGTTTGAGACTTATCTAGATAGCTATATGAATGGAGTGGGAATGGAGGGATACAAAAGAATGGTCTAGTTTGGACCAGGGAGCGTTGCGGGCTTGGAGGGCCGAAGGGCCTGTTCCTGTCCTGTATCATTCTTTGTTCTTTGTTTTGTTCTTGATCATGGATAAAGATAGATCTGGTCCTCGGGTTGATGTTCTAAACAGGAAAACGGCC
This sequence comes from Mustelus asterias, assembly GCF_964213995.1. Lineage (NCBI taxonomy): Eukaryota > Metazoa > Chordata > Chondrichthyes > Carcharhiniformes > Triakidae > Mustelus > Mustelus asterias. The sequence goes on from NW_027590526.1 coordinate 164,178, forward strand.
AAAGTTGAAGAAATGAGAAAGGATCTAAAAAGTGAGGACTGAGACAGGCTTTTCTCTGGCAAGGATGTGATTGGTAAGTGGGTGGCCTTCAAAGGAGAAATTTTGAGAGCGCAGAGTTTGTCTGTTCTTGTCCGGATTAAAGGCAAAGTGAATAAGAATAAGGAACCTTGGTTCTCGAGGGAAATTGGAACTCTGATGAAGAAGAAGAGAGAGATGTATGAAATGTATGGGCAACAGGGAGCAAATAAGATGCTTGAGGAGTATAAAAATTGCAAGAAACTACTTAAGAAAGAAATCAGGAGGGCGAAAAGAAGATATAACGTTGCTTTGGCAGACAAGGTGAAGGATAATCCGAAGAGCTTCTACAGGTGTATTATGAGCAAAAGGATAGTAAGGGATAAAATTGGTCCTCTTGAAGATCAGAGTGGTCGGCTATGTACGGAACCAAAAGATATTTACTAAGGAAACGGGCATGGAGTCTATGGAAATAAGGCAAATAAGTAGGGAGGTCATGGAACCTATACAGATTAAAGGGGAGGAGGTGCTTGCTGTCTCGAGGCAAATTAGAGTAGATAAATCCCCAGGACCGGACAGGGTATTCCCTCGGACCTTGAAGGAGCCCAGGGGCCCTGGAAGATATATTTAAAATGTTGGTATCCACGGGTGAGTTGCTGGATGATTGGAGGATAACTCATGTTGTTCCCTTGTTTAAAAAAGGCTCAAAACGTAATGCGGGAAATTAGAGGCCGGTAAGTTTGACGTCAGCAGGAGGTAAATTAATGGAAGGAGTACTAAGAGATAGGATCTACAAATAATTGGATAGACAGGGACTCATTAGGGAGAGTCAACATGGCTTTGTGCGTGGTAGGTCATGTTTGACCAATCTATTAGAGTTTTTCGAGGAGGTTACCAGGAGAGTGGATGAAGGGAAAGCGGTGGATGTTGTCTACATGGAATTCAGCAAGGCCTTTGACAAAGTCCCGCATGGGAGGTTACTTAGGAAGTTTCAGTCGCTAGGGAAACATGGAGAGGTCGTAAACGTGCTTAGACATTGGCTCAATGGAAGAAGCCAGAGAGTGGTAGTGGAGGATTGCTTCTCTGAGTGGAGGCCTGTGACTAGTGGTGTGCCACAGGGATCAGTGCTGGGTCCATTGTTGTTTGTCATCTAAATCAATGATCTGGATGATAATGTTGTAAATTGGATCAGCAAATTTGTTGACGATACAAAGATTGGAGGTGTCGTGGACAGTGAGGAAGGTTTTCAAAGCTTGCAGAGGGATTTGCTCGCAAAATGGGCTGCAAAATGGCAGATGGAGTTTAATGCAGACAAGTGTGAGGTATTGCACTTTGGAAGGACAAACCAAGGTAGAACATACAAGGTAAATGGTAGGACACTGAGGAGTGCAGTAGAACAGAGGGATCTGGGAATACAGATACATAATACATAAAAGTGGCGTCACAGGTAGTTAAGGCCGTAAAGAGTGCTTTTGGTACATTGGCCTTTACAAATCAAAGTATTGAGTATAAGAGTTGGAATGTTATGGTGAGGTTGTATGAGACATTGGTGAGGCCGAATTTAGAGTATTGTGAGCAGTTTTGGTCACCTAATTACAGGAAGGATATTAATAAGGTTGAAAGAGTGCAGAGAAGGTTTACAAGGATGTTGCCGGGACTTGAGAAACTGAGTTACAGAGAAAGGTTGAACAGGTTAGGACTTTCTTCCCTGGAGCATAGACGAATGAGGGGAGATTAGCCTCACGTGCCAGTGAGGCTAAGAAGAGGAAGTTAGTACAATTGAATGCTTGGCTAAAGGACTGGTCCAAATCATAGACATCATAGAAACCCTACAGTACAGAAGGAGGCCATTCGGCCCATCGAGTCTGCACCGACCACAATCCCACCCAGGCCCTACCCCCATATCCCTACATATTTTACCCATGAATCCCTGTAACCTACTCATCCCAGGACACTAAGGGGCAATTTTAGCATGGCCAATCAACCTAACCCGCACATCTTTGGACTGTGGGAGGAAACCGGAGCACCCGGAGGAAACCCACGCAGACATGAGGAGAATGTGCAAACTCCACACAGACAGTGACCCAAGCCGGGAATCGAACCCAGGTCCCTGGAGCTGTGAAGCAGCAGTGCTAACCACTGTGCTACCGTGCCGGTTCAGGAGGGAGGGCTTCATTTTCCTAGATCAATGGGAAGTTTGCAGGAGAGGATGGCACCTGTACAAGAAGGACGGGTCACAACTATGTAGGAAGGGCACGAATATCCTGGCTGGGAGTTTTGCTAGTGCAGTTCGGGGGGATTTAAACTAGTATGGCAGGGGGGTGGGGATCAAAATATTAGGTCTACAAGTGTAGAGGCTGGGGACGAGCTTGGGGCTGGGTCAAGGCTGGCAAAGAAGAAGAGCACTCTGGGGGAGGATGACCTCACTGGGCCTGGAGGTCTGGAGTGCTTATACTTCAATGCAAGGAGCGTAGCAGGTAAGACAGACGAACTTAAGGCCTTAATGCTCACGAGGAATTTGGAGGTGGTTGCAGTGACAGAGACTTGATTGAAAGAGGGACAGGACTGGCAGCTGAATATTCCGGGGGACAAGTGTTTTAGGCGAGCCAGGGGAGGGGCCAAAAGAGGTGGGGAAGTAGCAGTATTAGTTGGAGAGCATATTACAGCGGTGCAGAGGGAGGACAATTCAGAGGGATCGTGTAACGAGTCACTGTGGGTGGAGCTTAGAAACAGGAAGGGCGCAGTCACTTTGTTGGGGGTATACTGCAGGCCCCCCAACAGGCCAAGGGAAGTGGAAGAACGGATATGTCAGGAGATACTGGATAGGTGCAGGAAAAATAGGGTTGTTGTAGTGGGAGACTTCAATTTCCCTGGTATAGACTAGAAATCACTGAGAGCTGGGACTCTGAATGGGGAGGAATTTGTAAAATGCGTACAGGAGGGTTCTTGAAACAATATGTAGATGGCCCGACTAGAGAGGGGGCAATACTGGACCTCGTACAGGGGAATGAACCCGGTCAGGTCTTCAAAGTTTCGGTAGGGGAACATGTGGCAAATAGTGACCACAATTCTGTTAGCTTTAGGATAGTGATGGAAAAGGATGAGTGGTGTCCCAAGGGTAAGGTGTTGGATTGGGGGAAGGCCACCTTTTGTGGGATTAGGCAGAAATTGGCAGCTGTTGATTGGGAGATGCTGTTTGAGGGTAAATCCACATCTGGCATGTGGGAGTCTTTTAAGGAACAGTTGTTAGGGCTACAGGACAGGCATGTGCCTGTAAAAAAGAAGGATAGGAAGAGTAGGATTTGAGAACCGTGGATAACCAGGGAAATTGAGGGACTGGTCAAAAAGAAAAGAGAGGCGTATGTTAGGTCCAGGCAGCTAAAAACGGAGGGAGCTCTGGAGGAGTACAAAGAAAGTAGGAAAGAACTCAAACGGGAATTAGAAGGGCAAAAAGGGGCCACGAAATGTATTTGGCAGACAGGATAAAGGAGAATCCCAAGGCATTTTATTCAAAGAACAAAGAACAGTACAGCACAGGAAACAGGCCCTTCGGCCTTCCAAGCCTGCGCCGCTCCTTGGTCCAACTACACCAATCATTTGTAGCCCTCCATTCCCAGGCTGCTCATGTGACTATGCAGGTAAGTCTTAAACGATGTCAGCGTGCCTGCCTCCACCACCCTACTTGGCAGCGCATTCCAGGCCCCCACCACCCTCTGTGTAAAAAACGTCCCTCTGATATCTGAGTTATACTTCGCCCCTCTCACCTAGTGCCCGTGACCCCTCGTGATCGTCACCTCCGACCTGGGAAAAAGCTTCCCACTGTTCACCCTATCTATACCCTTCATAATCTTGTACACCTCTATTAGATCTCCCCTTATTCTCCGTCTTTCCAGGGAGAACAACCCCAGTTTACCCAATCTCTCCTCATAGCTAAGACCCTCCATACCAGGCAACATCCTGGTAAACCTTCTCTGCACTCTCTCTAACGCCTCCACGTCCTTCTGGTAATGCGGCGACCAGAACTGGACGCTGTACTCCAAATGTGGCCTAACCAGCGTTCTATACAGCTGCATCATCAGACTCCAGCTTTTATACTCTATACCCCGTCCTATAAAGGCAAGCATACCATATGCCTTCTTCACCACCTTCTCCACCTGTGTTGCCACCTTCAAGGATTTGTGGACTTGCACACCTAGGTCCCTCTGTGTTTCTATACTCCTGATGACTCTGCCATTTATTGTATAACTCCCCCCTACATTATTTCTTCCAAAATGCATCACTTCGCATTTATCCGGATTAAACTCCATCTGCCACCTCTCCGCCCAATTTTCCAGCCTATCTTTATCCTGCTGTATTGCCCGACAATGCTCTTCGCTATCCGCAAGTCCAGCCATCTTCGTGTCATCCGCAAACTTGCTGATTACACCAGTTACACCTTCTTCCAAATCATTTATATATATATCACAAATAGCAGAGGTCCCAGTACAGAGCCCTGCGGAACACGACTGGTCACAGACCTCCAGCCGGAAAAAGACCCTTCGACCACTACCCTCTGTCTCCTATGGCCAAGCCAGTTCTCCACCCATCTAGCCACTTCTCCTTGTATCCCATGAGCCTTAACCTTCTTAACCAACCTGCCATGTGGGACTTTGTGAAATGCCTTACTGAAATCCATATAGACGACATCCACGGCCCTTCCTTCATCAACGGTTTTTGTCACTTCCTCAAAAAACTCCACCAAATTTGTAAGGCACGACCTCCCTCTTACAAAACCATGCTGTCTGTCACTAATTGATACGTTAGGAACAAAAGAGTTGTCAGGGAAAAAATCGGACCTCTCAGGGACAAAAGGGGGGAATTATGCTTGGAGCCCAAAGAATTAGGGGAGATCCTAAATGAATACTTTGCGTCGGTATTCACAAAGGAGAGGGATGTGTTGACTGGGAGTGTCTCGGAGGGGAGTGTTGAACCGTTGGAGAAAATCTCCATTACATGGGAGGAAGTGTTAGGTTTGTTAGTGAATATAAAGACTGACAAATCCCCAGGGCCTGATGGAATCTATCCAAGGCTGCTCAGGGAGACGAGAGATGAAATCGCTGGGCCTCTGACGCAAATCTTTGTCTCGTCACTGGGCACAGGTGAGGTCCCAGAGGATTGAAGGATAACTAATGTGGTCCCGTTATTTAAGAAGGGTAGGAAGGACAACCCGGGTAATTATAGGCCGGTGAGCTTGACGTCCGTGGTAGGGAAGTTGTTGGAGAAGATTCTTAGAGATAGGATGTATGCGCATTTAGAAAGGAATAAACTCATTAACGATAGTCAGCATGGTTTTGTGAGACGGAGGTCATGCCTCACAAACCTGGTGGAGTTTTTTGAAGAAGTGACGAGAATGGTTGACGAGGGAAGGGCCGTGGATCTCGTCTATATGGACTTTAGTAAAGCGTTTGACAAAGTCCCTCATGTTAGGCTGGTGAAAAAGGATGGATCTCATGGGATAAAGGGGGAGGTGGCTAGATGGGTGGAGAACTGGCTTGGTCACAGAAGACAGAGGGTGGTATTGGAACGGTCTTTTTCCGGCTGGATGCCTGTGACTAGTGGTGTTCGGCAGGGCTCTGTATTGGGACCTCTGCTCTTTGTGATTTATATAAACGATCTGGAAGAACGTGTAACTGGGGTGATCAGTAAGTTTGCGGACGACACAAAATTGGCAGGACTTGCAGATAGTGAGGAGCATTGTCAGAAGTGACAGAAGGATATAGATAGGCTGGAAATTTGGGCAACGAAATGGCAGATGGAGTTCAATACTGATAAATGCGAAGTGATGCATTTTGGTAGAAATAATGTAGGGATGAGCTATACGATAAATGGCAGAACCATAAAGGATGTAGATACGCAGAGGGACCTGGGTCTGCATGTCCACAGATCCTTGAAGGTGACGTCACAGGTGGAGAAGGTGGTGAAGAAGGCATATGGCATGCTTGCCTTCATAGGATGGGGCATAGAGTATACAAGTTGGGGTCTGATGTTGCAGATGTATAGAACGTTGGTTCAGCCGCATTTGGAATACTGCACCCAGTTCTCGTCGCCGCACTACCAGAAGGACGTGGAGGCTTTGGAAAGAGTACAGAGGAGGTTTACCAGGATGTTACCTGGTATGGAGGGGCTTAGTTATGAGGAGAGATTGCGTAAATTGGGGTTGTTCTCACTGGAAAGACGGAGGATGAGGGGTGACCTAATCGAGGTGTATAAAATTGTGAAAGGCATAGATAGGGTGAACGGTGGGAAGCTTTTCCCCAGGTTGGCGGTGATGTTCACGAGGGGTAATAGGTTCAAGGTGAAGGGGGGAAGGTTTAACACAGATATCAGAAGGACATATTTTACACAGAGGGTGCTGCGGGCCTGGAATGCGCTGCCAGGCAAGGTGGTGGAGGCGGACACACTGGGAACGTTTAAGACTTATCTCGATAGCCATATGAACGGAGTGGGAATGGAGGGATACAAAAGAATGGTCGAGTTTGGACCAGGGAGCGGCATGGGCTTGGAGGGCCGAAGGGCCTGTTCCTGAGCTGTATTGTTCTTTGTTCAATTGATAGAGGTGTATAAAATTGTGATGGATATAGATAGAGTGAATGGAAGCAGGCTTTTTCCACTGAGGCTCGGGGAGAAAAAAAACTAGAGGGCATGGGTTAAGGGTGAAGGGGAAAAAGTTTGAGGTGAACATTAGGGGGGGCTTCTTCACACAGAGAGTGGCGGGAGTGTGGAATGAGCTGCCAGATGAAGTGGTGAATGCGGGCTCACTTTTACAATTTAAGAAACACTTGGACAGGTACATTGATGAGAGGGGTGTGGAGGGATATGGTCCATGTGCAAGTCAGTGGGACGAGGCAGAAGAATGGATCAGCACAGGCAAGAAGGGCCAAAAGGTCTGTTTCTGTACTGTAATGTTCTATGGTTCTTGGTTCTAACAGACTGGGAATAGATCGGGGCAAGCTTGGAGGGCCGATGGGCCTGTTCCTGTGCTTTATTGTTCTTTGTTCTGAGCCCACACTGGACAAGCCCCCCCCCCCCCCCCCCCCCCAGATCCTGTGTCTCATCCCACCATCTCACTTCAACCCACACGTCTGTTTTGCTGTCAATGTCTGTATTTCCCTGACCCCGGCTCTAGATTTATTTGTTCTGTAACTCTCCCCAACTCCCTACCCAGTAAGGGTAACTCAGTAAATCCTGCCCTGATTCCATCTACCAAAATGCATCATCTCGCATTCATCTAAATTAAACTTCATCTGCCATTTGTCAGCCCACTGGCCCAATTGATCAAGATCCCATTGCAATCGGAGATAACCTTCACTGTCCACTATGCCACCAATCTTGGTGTCATCTGCAAACTTACTAACCATGCCTCCTAAATTCTCACCCAAATGTAACACGGGACATGGAGAAATCAGACATTGGTATAGTTAATGCTGGTATTTAGCATCATGCTTCAACGCCGCGACCTTTCCCTGACCTGAAATAGATGCTCTATTCAGAAATTATTTAACACTCGGGTATTCTTGGAGGAACAGACGGACGGTGCACAGTGAAACTTTATGCTGTTGATGGCAGCCTAGAATCAGAAAGATTGAAGGAACTCACAAGGTCAATCCTATTTTTGATGTGAGTGGGGTGAGAGAGAGAGAGTGTTGAGGTGAAGGGGAATTTTGAGGTGAGAGGGTCAGTGTTGAGGTGAGGGGTGTTGCTGTGGACGGTGGGAGTTGAGGTGAGAGGCAGTTACTGAGGTGAGAGGGAGTGTGTTGATGTGAGGAGGGAGCTTTCAGATGAGAGGGGAACAACATGGTGTTATATCAATACACACTGATCCAACAAACACTCCCAGGATATTTACTGCAGGGATTAGGTGTGAAGTCAGTCTGTCCCCTCACGCTGCCAGCCAGAGTGCGGAGGGAACGGTGACAGCCCTGAAACACGGAGCAAACATCATCTGCAACATCCCATCAAACACTCCAATGTCAGCTACAGAGGTCCAGTGTCACTCCCACCCCATCTTAACTGTGTGACCAGGCTGTCTCATGGCTGCTAAAGTGGAGGTTCAACTTAGTCAGGCAACCTTCAGGCTCGATATCCGTAAGCTTGCGCCCATCAGACCTTTACAAGGATAAGCTGCCTCTACACTCCCATCAAATACCCTCATTGTAGATGCAGCACAGGCCCAGATACACAAACTATCTCCCTCTACACTGTCCAAACACGAATCTCCAGTGCAGGTATAGCGGAGGGTGAGATACACAGTGTGTACAGGTGAGAGGGGGAGAGTGCTGAGGCGAGAGGGGGAGAGCGTTGAGGCGAGAGGGGGAGTGTTGAGGCGAGAGGGGGAGAGCGTTGAGGCGAGAGGGGGAGTGTTGAGGCGAGAGGGGGAGTGTTGAGGTGACAGTGGGAGTGTTGAGGTGAGAGGGGAATTTTGTGGTGGGGGTGAGGTTCTGTAACACACTGGTTGGCGCTGCTGCCTCATGGCGCCAAAGACCCGGGTTTGAATCCAGCCTCGGGACACTCTCTGTGTGGAGTGTGCACGTTCTCCCCTGTCTGTGTGGGAATCCTCTGTGTGCTCTCGTTTCCTCCCACACTCCAAAGATGTGGGAGTTAGTTGGATTAGCCGTGCTAACTTGAGGAGACGGGCAACGTACAGGCAGGTACATAAGAACATAAGAAATAGGAGCAGGAGTAGGCCATCTAGCTCCTCGAGCCTGCCCCGCCATTCAACAAGATCATGGCTGATCTGAAGCGAATCAGTTCCACTTACCCGCCTGATCCCCATATCCCCTAATTCCCTTGTAGATCAGAAAACTATCTACCCGTGATTTAAACATATTCAATGAGGAAGCCTCCACCACTTCAATGGGCAGAAAATTCCAGAGATTCACGACCCTCTGAGAGAAGAAATTCCCCCTCAACTCTGTTCTGAACCGGCCCCCCCTTATTTTGAGGCTGTGCCCTCTAGTTCTGGTTTCCCTTCTAAGTGGAAAGAATCTCTCCACCTCTACCCTTTCCAGCCCCTTCATTATCTTATATGTCTCTACAAGATCACCCCTCATCCTTCTAAACTCAAACAGGTACTGGACGGGGTTAGATACGGAGTAAATGTCCCTCATCAATGTCCCCATCAAACACTCCCAGGACGTGTACAGCATGGGGATAGACACAGAGTAAATTTAAGACTGTGCCCATCAAACATTCACACGGTAAAATTCCCTCTGCTCCACCCAGAACAGCTACAGCATTGGCCGGGGTGGGGGGGGTAGATCCATAATAAACCTCTCTCGACAGTGTCCTCATCAAACACTCCCAGGATACCCCAGGATAGGGACAGTACGTGGTTAAATGTAGAATAAATCTCCCTCTATAATGTCCCCATCAAACTGTCCCAAGACAGATGCAACTAGTGTGAGTTCAGATGCAGCTGAGGTTGAGATTTCCAGAAACCTCCCATCACACTGTTTCACCAAGAACTCCAGTGAAGGTGTAGCAAGGGTGAGATGCACAAAAAATGTCTGCATACACGGTCCAAACACTAAAGACCTGAGCAGGAGCAGCACAGGGTAAGGTACACAGAAAATCTCTCTACACTGTCCCTTCAGGAACTCGAGCGCAGGTGGACACAGAGATACATATAGTTCTGCTCTCCCTGTATATTGCCAGAACAAAATCCCAGATATGGGTGAAGCAAAGTTCAATACAGATACATCTCCTCTTGATACTGCCCTCTGAAACCCTCCCAGAACAGTTACACACGGGATTGCAGACAGAGCAAAGCTCACTCTGCAGTGTCCCATTGAATAGTTCACTGCAAAGGGTGTTTACTCTGTGTCGAATCCCATTCTGAACCATGTTTCTGTATTTGCCATTGCGTTACTGTAAATTGTGCTTCCATTGAACATTTCCAAGGATAGGGACAGCACTGGGTAAAGTGTATGGTCTTGCTGCACTGCCAATTCAAACAGGCTGATAAAAGGGACGTGTATCTTCTGTATCAAACACGTTTCCATCACTGTCCATGAAGTAATCCCAAAACAGCCCCACTGATATTGATATTTTCCATTTGTGCTTTTATAATAACTGTCTTCTGTTAATTTGTTGTTATAGTTTGTGAATTACTCCTTCAGATCTTTCCTAAATACAGTTCAGACACTTGGGAATTCGAATGAATTAATTGCAAAAAATTTCTGTTGTATAGAACATAGAAAAGCTACAGCACAAACAGGCCCTTCGGCCCACAAGTTGCGCCGGTCATGTCCCTACCTACCTAGGCTTATACATAGGCTTACCTAGAACCCTCAATCCTATTAAGTCCCATGTACTCATCCAGGAGTCTCTTAAAAGACCCCATTGAGTTTGCCTCCACCACCACTGACGGCAGCCGATTCCACTCACCCACCACCCTCTGAGTGAAAAACTTACCCCTCACATCTCCTGTGTACCTATTCCCCAGCACCTTTAACCTGTGTCCTCTCGTAGCAGCCATTTCAGACCTGGGAAAAAGCCTATGTGAGTCCACCTGATCTATACCACTCAACATCTTATATCCCTCTATCAGGTCACCTCTCATCCTTCTTCTCTCCAAGGAGAAAAGACCGAGCTCTCTCAACATATCCTCATGAGGCATGCCAACCAATCCAGGCAACATCCTTGTAAATCTTCTCTGCACCCTTTCAATAATGTCCACGTCCCTCCTGTAATGAGGCGACCAGAACTGAGCACAGTACTCCAAGTGGGGTCTGACGAGGGTCTTATATAGCTGCATCATTATCCCCGGACTCCTGAACTCAATCCCTCGATTGATGAAGGCCAGGTGAAAACTGCCCCAGTAAAGTAAATCAGATTGATCAACTGGTTGCAATCAATGCCAAATGGGGAATAATTGTCCTGTGTAGAAGTGAGAACCCGTTCCATATTGTGATTGTTTGCAGTATTGGGACAGTGAGATGACCCGATCCAACACAAGAACACTTTGCAATATCTCCCAGTAACAGTGAGTCTGTGTGTCAGCGTTAACCAAGCGGGGTGACATTCCCGGAGGTGCTGACATCTCACGCAGAGTGAAAACCAGAATTCAATTGGTGGGGACTGCCTTGTTAAATTCAGCTGGGGATTTATTGAGGGAATTTGTGAAAATGCATGTGGAGATCTTATACAATCTAATTGAAAAACATTTCGAAATCCGTTTCTCCAACTGACTGTACAGAACAGAAGAGGTACATTTATAGAGATCTCAAGGTGACTAACATTAGTTGCAGTCACTGAACACCAGCAGTAACTTTTTAATGCATATCATTTTATACATGTTTCACATGCAGTGAATATATTTATTTTAATTCCGGTCTCTGAGCAGTCAGATATTGATACAGATAATTCTGATATTTAGCACCATGCTCCCACACTGCCACCTCTGCTTGACCTGAAATAGATGCTCTGTTCCGCAATTATTTAAACCAACTGTATTCGTGGAGGAACAAACTTACATTCTGCATTCAAACTTTATGTTGTTGAGATCAGCCCAGGATCAGAATGATTGAAGGAGCTGAAGGTTTTTGAGACAGTTTGTGTGACGCTGCTGCTGTGTTGCCTTTATTCGTTTTGTAACGTGGGGGTCGCAGGGAATCAGTAGCGACAATAAGAGTGAGGTCAGTGATGTATCTGTTTCAGTTGGTAATAAGAATGAAGTTGGTGATACACCTGGAAGGTAAAGGCAGTAGGGATGAGGTTAGCCATGCACCTGGATGTGTATTGACAATCAGAGCAATTCAGTAATGTATCTGTGCAGGTTGTGAAAGGAGAGTGCGGTCACTGCTGTTCCTAAATACCTGGTTCCAATAAGAATCAGGTTATTTCTGCATCTGCAGGGACAGGTGTAGCATAGAGGAAACACAAAATAAAACTCCATCTGCAATTTCCCCAGCAAACACACCCAGGGCAGGGACAGCGGGCGGATGTTTGAGTTGTGTGGAGTGGGGGGCTGTGTGTGATGGGGGGAGTGGGAGGGGGGATCCTACAGAATAAAAGTAACGCTACACTGTCCTTGTACATCTCTCCAGGAGCAGGTTCAGACCAGTTGGACACAGAAAACTGCCTCGGCACACTTTCATCAACCTTTACTGCGCAGAGACAATATTAGATCTCTTCACATTCCCAAAAAAACAGCACGGGGTTAGATACAGAGTGAAGCTCCCTCTACACTGACCTATCAAACACTCCCAGGACAGGTACAGCGCGGGGTTAGATACAGAGTGAAGCTCCCTCTACACTTTCCCCATCAAACACACCCAGGACAGGGACAGCACGGGGTTAGATACAGAGTAAAGCTCCCTCTACACAGTCCCCCATCAAACAGTCCCAGGCCAGGTACAGCACGGGGTTAGGTACAGAGTCGAGCTCCCTGAACACTGTGCCCCATCAAACACTCCCAGGACAGGTACAGCACGGGGTTAGATACAGAGTAACGCTCCCTCTACACTGACCCATCAAACACTCCCTGGACAGGTACAGCACGGGGTGAGATACAGAGTAACGCTCCTCTACACTGACCCCATGAAACACTCCCAGGACAGGTACAGCACGGGGTTATATACAGAGTAAAGCTCCCTCCACACTGTCCCCCATCAAACACTCCCAGGACAGGTACAGCACGGGGTTAGATACAGAGTAAAGCTCCCTCGACACTGTCCCCCATCAAACACTCCCAGGACATGTACAGCACGGGGTTAGATACATTCTAAAGCTCCCTCTACACTGTCCCCATCAAACACTCCCAGAACAGGTACAGCATGGGGTTCGATACATTCTAAAGCTCCTCTTCATAGCAATAATCATAGCAATCCTACAGTACAGAAAGAGGCCATTCGGCCCATCGAGTCTGCACCGACCACAATCCCACCCAGGCCCTACCCCCATATCCCTCCAACCTACGCATCTCAGGACACTAAGGGCAATTTTTTTAGCATGGCCAATCAACCTAACCCGCACATCTTTGGACTGTGGGAGGAAACCGGAGCACCCGGAGGAAACCCACGCAGACATGAGGAGAATTGGAACAGAGAGGAATCCCGATACTCTACACTTGTAGAGTATCCCACCCTCCCTCCTCCTCTAACCTAAAAAAAAAGACCCAGTGAGAGCAGGGCTTTGGAGAAAACAGGAGGAGGAAAGGTAAGTTTAAAATTTTCATTCACTTTTTTTTCCCTGTGTGTTTAAAGGGGCAATTATGAGTGTGAGGCCAGTATGTTGTTCCCAATGTAGGATGTGGGAGGTCCTGGAGGCTCCTAGCCTACCGGATGACCATATCTGTGCTGGGTGTGTTGAGCTGCGGTTCCCAAGGGACCATGTTAGGGAACTGGAATTTCAGCTCGAGGACCTTCGCCGGGTTAGGGATAGTGAGGAGGTCATTGACAGGAGCTATCGGCAGGTGGTCACACCGGGACCACGGGAGGAGGGTAACTGGGTAACAGTGAGGAAGGAGAAAGCTCGGTTGATGGTGAGCACCCCGGTGGATGTGCCCCTTAATAATAAGTACTCCTGTCTGGGTACTACTGGGGTGGACAGCCCACCTGGGGGGAGCAGCGGTGGCAGTGTCTCTGGAGCTGAGCCTGGCCCAGTAGTGCAAAAGGGTAAGGAAAGGAGGGTAGTGCTAACTGGGGACTCTACGGTGAGGGGGTCAGATAGGGGCGTTTTTGCGGACACAGACGGGACTCTCGGATGGTCGTTTGCCTCCCTGGTGCAGGGGTCCGGGATGTCTCTGGTCGAGTCCCAGAAATCCTGAAGGGGGAGGGAGAGGAGCCGAAGGTCGTGATGCATATAGGTACTGCTGACATAGGTAGGAAGAGGGAAGGGGTCATGAAAAGAGAATATAGGGAGTTAGGTAGACAGTTGAGAAAGAGGAATGCAAAGGTAGTAATCTCGGGATTGCTGCCTGTGCCGCGGAAGAGTGAGAACAGGAATCGGTGGAGAATGAATGCGTGGCTGAGGGACTGGAGCAAGGGACAAGGATTTGGGTACTTGGATCATTGGGACCTCTTTAGGGGCAGGTGTGACCTGTTTAAAAAAGACGGGTGGCACTTGAATCCCAGGGGGACCAATATCCTGGCGGGAAGGTTGGCTAAGGCTACTGGAGAGACTTTAAACTAGAAAGGTTGGGGGGAGGGAATCGAAATGAGGGGACTGAGAGCGAGGAGGTTAGCTCGCAAATAGATAAGGAATGTAAACAGGGTAAGAGGGAGGTTAGACGAGTGATGGAGAAGGGAAGTGCTCAGGCTGAAGGTCTGAGATGTGTCTATTTTAATGCCAGGAGTGTAGTGAATAAAGTGGATGAGCTTAGAGCGTGGATTGCTGCTTCGAATTGTGATGTGGTGGCCATTACGGAGACTTGGATGTCTCAGGGACAGGACTGGGTGCTTCAGGTGCCGGGTTTTAGATGTTTCAGGAAGGACAGGGAGGGAGGCAAGAGAGGGGGGGGGAGTGGCACTGTTGATCAGGGATAGTGTCACGGCTGTAGAGAAGGTGGACGCCGTGGAGGGATTGACTACGGAGTCTCTGTGGGTGGAGGTTAGGAACAGGAAGGGGTCGGTAACGTTGCTGGGTGTTTTCTATAGGCCGCCCAATAGTAACAGAGATGTTGAGGAGCAGATGGGGAAACAGATCCTGGAGAGATGTAGGAATAACAGAGTTGTCGTGATGGGAGATTTTAATTTCCCAAACATAGATTGGAATATCCCTAGGGCTAGGGGTTTGGATGGAGAGGAGTTTGTTAGGTGTGTCCAGGAGAGTTTCCTGACACAGTATGTGGATAAGCCTACTAGAGGAGAGGCTGTACTTGATCTGGTGCTGGCTAATGAACCTGGACAGGTGGAGGATCTCTCGGTGGGTGAGCATCTTGGGGATAGCGATCATAATTCTATCTCCTTCACGATAGCATTGGAAAGAGATAGGATCAGGCAGGCTAGGAAAGTGTTTCTCTGGAGTAAAGGGAAATACAGTGTCATCAGGGAGGAAATTAGACGGGTAAATTGGAAGGAGGCATTCTTGGGGAAAAGTACCGAAGGAAAGTGGAGGATTTTCAAGGAATGTTTGTCTGGAGCTCTGCATGACAACGTTCCGATGAGACAGGGGGGTGTTGGTAGGGTACGGGAACCGTGGTGCACGAAGGTTGTGATGAACCTGGTGAATAAGAAAAGAGAGGCGTACAGAAGTTTCAGAGAGCTCGGAGGTGTTAAGGATTTAGAGGAGTATACGGGATGTAGGAAGGAGCTTAAGAAGGAAATTAGGAGAGCGAGAAGGGGTCATGAGAAGGCCTTGGCGGGTAAGATTAAGGAGAATCCCAAGGCTTTCTACAAATATGTCAAGAGTAAAAGGATGAGATGTGAAGGCATAGGACCCTTAAAAGGTGAAGGGGGAAAAGTTTGCGCGGAACCGTTAGAAATGGCGGAGCTGCTTAATGAATACTTTACCTCGGTTTTCACGGTGGAAAGGGATCTGGGTGGTTGTACTGCTGGTTTGCGGTGGACAGAAAGGATCGAGCATGTGGACATAAAGAAAGAGGATGTGTTGGAACTATTGAATGGCATCAAGGTTGGTAAGTCGCCGGGACCGGATGGGATGTACCCCAGGTTACTGTGGGAGGCGAGGGAGGAGATTGCGGAGCCTTTGGCGATGATCTTTGCATCGTCGATGGAGACGGGAGAGGTTCCGGAGGATTGGAGGATTGCAGATGTGGTCCCTATATTCAAGAAAGGGAACAGGGACAGCCCGGGAAATTACCGACCGGTGAGTCTAACCTCAGTGGTTGGTAAGTTGATGGAGAGGATCCTGAGAGACAGGATTTATGATCATCTAGAGAAGTTTAGTATGATCAAAAGTAGTCAGCACGGCTTTGTCAGGGGCAGGTCGTGCCTTACGAGCCTGGTTGAGTTCTTTGAAAATGTGACCAAACACATTGACGAAGGAAGAGCGGTGGATGTGGTCTATATGGACTTCAGCAAGGCGTTCGATAAGGTCCCCCATTCAAGACTTCTTGAGAAAGTGAGAGGGCATGGGATCCAAGGGGCTGTTGCCTTGTGGATCCAGAACTGGTTTGCCTGCAGAAGGCAGAGAGTGGCTGTGGAGGGGTCTTTCTCTGCATGGAGGTCAGTGACCAGTGGAGTGCCCCAGGGATCTGTTCTGGGACCCTTGCTGTTTGTCATTTTCATAAATGACCTGGATGAGGAAGTGGAGGGATGGGTTCGTAAGTTTGCTGACGACACCAAGGTAGGTGGTGTTGTGGATAGTTTGGAGGGATGTCAGAAGTTGCAGCGAGACATAGATAGAATGCAAGACTGGGCGGAGAAGTGGCAGATGGACTTCAACCCGGATAAGTGTGTGGTGATCCATTTTGGCAGATCCAATGGGATGAAGCAGCAGTATAATATGAAGGGTACCATTCTTAGCAGTGTAGAGGATCAGAAGGACCTTGGGGTCCGGGTCCATAGGACTCTTAAATCGGCCTCGCAGGTGGAGGATGCGGTCAAGAAGGCGTACGGCGTACTGGCCTTCATTAATCGAGGGATTGAGTTTAGGAGTCGGGAGATAATGCTGCAGCTTTATAGGACCCTGGTTAGACCCCACTTGGAGTACTGCGCGCAGTTCTGGTCACCTCATTACAGGAAAGATGTTGAAGCCATTGAAAGGGTGCAGAGGAGATTTACAAGGATGTTGCCTGGATTGGGGGGCATGCCTTATGAGGATAGGTTGAGGGAGCTTGGTCTCTTCTCCCTGGAGAGACGAAGGATGAGAGGTGACCTGATAGAGGTTTACAAGATGTTGAGAGGTCTGGATAGGGTAGACTCTCAGAGGCTATTTCCAAGGGCTGAAATGGTTGCTACAAGAGGACACAGGTTTAAGGTGCTGGGGGGTAGGTACAGAGGAGATGTCAGGGGTAAGTTTTTCACTCAGACGGTGGTGGGTGAGTGGAATCGGCTGACGTCGGTGCTGGTGGAGGCAAACTCGTTGGGGTCTTTTAAGAGACTTCTGGATGAGTACATGGGATTTAATGGGATTGAGGGCTATAGATAGGCCTAGAGGTGGGGATGTGATCGGCGCAACTTGTGGGCCGAAGGGCCTGTTTGTGCTGTGGCTTTCTATGTTCTATGTTCTATGAATGTGCAAACTCCACACAGACAGTGACCCAAGCCGGGAATCGAACCCAGGTCCCTGGAGCTGTGAAGCAGCAGTGCTAACCACTGTGCTACCGTGCCGCCTCTTGCACTATCTCAACCACATGCTGCCAGGACCAGTAAGGTACATGTATAGATAGAGTCATAGAGGTTTACTGCATGGAAACAGGCCCTTCGGCCCAACTTGTCCATGCCCCCTTTTTTTTTAAACCCCTAAACTTATCCCAATTGCCCGCGTTTGCCCCATATCCCTCTATACCCATCTTACCCATGTAACTATTTAAATGCTTTTTAAAAGACAAAATTGGACCCGCCTCTACTACTACCTCTGGCAGCTTGTTCTAGACACTCACGACCCTCTGTGTGAAAAAATTGCCCCTCTGGACCATTTGTATCTCTCCCCTCTGACCTTAAACCTATGCCCCTTAGTTTTAGATTCCCCTACCTTTGGGAAAAGACATTGGCTATCGAGCTGATCTGTGCCCCTCATTATTTTGTAGACCTCTATACGATCACCCCTCAGCCTCCTCCGCTCCAGAGAAACAAGTCCCAGTCTATCCAGCATCTCCTTGTAACTCAATCCATCAAGTCCCGGTAGCATCCGAGTAAATCTTTTCTGCACTCTTTCTAGTTTAATAAAATCCTTTCTATAATAGGGTGAACAGAATTGCACACAGTATTCCAAGTGTGGCCTTACCAATGTCTTGTACAAATCCAACAAGACATTCCAAATCCTGTATTCAATGTTCTGGCCGATGAAACCAAGCATGCCGAATGCCTTCTTCACCACTCTGTCCACCTGTGACTCCACTTTAAAGAAGCTATGAACATGTACCCCTAGATCTGTAACTCTCCCCAACGCCCTACCATTAACTGAGTAAGTCCTGTCCTGGTTCAATCTACCAAAATGCATGACATCGCATTTGTCTAAATTAAACTCCATCTGCCATTCGTCAGCCCACTGGCCCAATTGATCAAGATCCCATTGCAATTGGAAATAACTTTCTTCGCTGTCCACTATGCCACCAATCTTAGTGTCATCTGCAAACGTGCGAACCATACCTCCTATATTCTCATCCAAATCATTAATTTAATGACAAATAACAGTGGACCCAGCACCGATCCCTGAGGCACAGCACTGGTCACAGGCCTCCAGTTTGAAAAACAGTTCTCTGCAACCACTCTCTAGCTTCTGTCAAGAAGCCAGTTTTGTATCGAGTTAGATGGATCACCCGAGATCCCGTGAGGTTTAACCTGATGCCACAACCTTACATGTGGTACCTTGTCAAAGGCCTTGCTGCAGTCCATGTAGACAACATCAACGGCACTGCCCTTATCTACCTTCTAGGGAGAGGGGGGAGTGCGGGTGCGAGGGGGGGTGGAGTGCGGGTGCGAGGGGGGGGTGGAGTGCGGGTGCGAGGGGGGGGTGGAGTGCGGGTGCGAGGGGGGTGGAGTGCGGGTGCGGGGGGGGGTGGAGTGCGGGTGCGAGGGGGGGGTGGGAGAGAGGGTGCGAGGGGGGGTGGGAGAGAGGGTGCGAGGGGGGGGTGGAGTGCAGGTGCGGGGGGGTGGAGTACGGGTGCGAGGGGGGGGGGGGTGGGAGAGCGGGTGCGAGGGGGAGGGTGGAGTGCGGGTGCGAGGGGGAGGGTGGAGTGCGGGTGCGAGGGGGGGTGGAGTGCGGGTGCGAGGGGGGGTGGAGTGCGGGCGCGAGGGGGGTGGAGTGCGGGTGCGAGGGGGGTGGAGTGCGGGTGCGAGGGGGGGTGGAGTGCGGGTGCGAGGGGTGTGGAGTGCGGGTGCGAGGGGGGGTGGAGTGCGGGTGCGAGGGTGGGTGGAGTGCGGGTGCGAGGGGGGGTGGAGTGCGGGTGCGGGGGGGGTGGGAGAGAGGGTGCGAGGGGGGGTGGGAGAGAGGGTGCGAGGGGGGGGTGGAGTGCAAGTGCGGGGGGGGTGGAGTACGGGTGCGAGGGGGGGTGGGAGAGAGGGTGCGAGGGGGAGGGTGGAGTGAGGGTGCGAGGGGGAGGGTGGAGTGCGGGTGCGAGGGGGGGTGGAGTGCGGTCGCGAGGGGGGTGGAGTGCGGGTGCGAGGGGGGGTGGAGTGCGGGTGCGAGGGGGGGTGGAGTGCGGGAGCGAGGGGGGGTGGAGTGCGGGTGCGAGGGGGGGTGGAGTGCGGGTGCGAGGGGGGGTGGAGTGCGGGTGCGAGGGGGGGGGGAGTGCGGGTGCGAGGGGGCGTGGAGTGCGGGTGCGAGGGGGGGTGGAGTGCGGGTGCGAGGGGGGGTGGAGTGCGGGTG
Source organism: Mustelus asterias (assembly GCF_964213995.1). Taxonomy (NCBI): domain Eukaryota; kingdom Metazoa; phylum Chordata; class Chondrichthyes; order Carcharhiniformes; family Triakidae; genus Mustelus; species Mustelus asterias. Next base: position 183,666 of record NW_027590526.1, read on the forward strand.
CGAGGGGTGGGAGAGAGGGTGCGAGGGGGGGGTGGAGTGCGGGTGCGAGGGGGGGGTGGAGTGCGGGTGCGAGGGGGGTGGAGTGCGGGTGCGAGGGGTGGGAGAGGGTGCGAGGGGGGTGTAGTGCGGGTGCGAGGGGGGTGTAGTGAGGGTGCGAGGGGGGTGGATTGCGGGTGCGAGGGGTGGGAGAGAGTGTGCGGGGGGGGTGGAGTGCGGGTGCGAGGGGGGGTGGAGTGCGGGTGCGAGGGGGGGTGGAGTGCGGGTGCGAGGGGTGGGAGAGGGTGCGAGGGGGGTGTAGTGCGGGTGCGAGGGGGGTGGAGTGCGGGTGCGAGGGGTGGGAGAGAGGGTGCGAGGGGGGGTGGAGTGCGGGTGCGAGAGGGGGTGGAGTGCGGGTGCGAGTGGGGTGGAGTGCGGGTGCGAGGGGGGGGGTGGAGTGTGGGTGCGAGGGGGGGTGGAGTGCGGGTGCGAGGGGGGTGGAGTGCGGGTGCGAGGGGGGGGTGGAGTGCGGGTGCGAGGGGGGTGGAGTGCGGGTGCGAGGGGGGGTGGAGTGCGGGTGCGAGGGGGGTGTGCAGTGCGGGGGGGGTGGAGTGCGGGTGCGCGGGGGGGAGTGGAGTGCGGGTGCGAGGGGGGGTGGAGTGCGGGTGCGAGGGGGGGTGGAGTGCGGGCGCGAGGGGGGGTGGGGAGTGCGGTTGCGGGGGGGGTGGAGTGCGGGCGCGAGGGGGGGTGGAGTGCGGGCGTGAGGGGGGGTGGAGTGCGGACGCGAGGGGGGGTGGAGTGCGGGCGCGAGGGGAGGTGGAGTGCGGGCGTGAGGGCGGGTGCAGTGCGGGCGCGAGGGGGGGTGGAGTGCGGGCGCGAGTGGGGGTGGAGTGCGGGCGCGAGGGGGGTGGGAGGAGTGCGGGCGCGAGGGGGGGTGGGAGGAGTGCGGGCGCGAGGGGGGGTGGGAGGAGTGCGGGCGCGAGGGGGGGTGGGAGGAGTGCGGGCGTGAGGGGGGTGGGAGGAGTGCGGGCGCGAGGGGGTGTGGGGGAGTGCAGGCGCGAGGGGGTGGGGGTGGAGTGCGGGCGCGAGGGGGTGGGGGTGGAGTGCGGGCGCGAGGGGGTGTGGAGTGCGGGCGCGAGTGGGGGTGGAGTGCGAGGGGGGTGGAGTGCGGGTGCGAGGGGGGGTGGAGTGCGAGGGGGGTGGAGTGCGGGTGCGAGGGGGGGTGGAGTGCGGGTGCGAGGGGGGTGGAGTGCGGGTGCGAGGGGGGGTGGAGTGCGGGTGCGAGGGGGGTGGAGTGCGGGTGCGAGGGGGGGAGAGGGTGCGAGGGGGAGGTGGAGTGAAGGTGCGAGGGGTGGGAGAGAGGGTGCGAGGGGGGGTGGAGTGCGGGTGCGAGGGGGGGTGGAGTGCGGGTGCGAGGGGGGAAAGAGGGTGCGAGGGGGAGGTGGAGTGCAGGTGCGAGGGGTGGGAGAGAGGGTGCGAGGGGGGTGGAGTGCGGGCGCGAGGGGGGGTGGAGTGCGGGTGCGAGGGGGGGTGGAGTGCGGGTGCGAGGGGGGGTGGTGTGCGGGTGCGGGGACGGTGGAGTGCGGGTGCGAGGGGGGGGTGGTGTGCGGGTGCGAGGGGTGGTGGAGTGCGGTTGCGAGGGGGGGAGAGAGGGTGCGAGGGGGGGTGGAGTGCAGGTGCGCGGGGTGGGAGAGAGGGTGCGAGCAGATTGTTGAGGTTGAGGTGAGGAGAGGATTGTTGAGGAGATTGGGCAGCACGGTAGCACAGTGGTTAGCACTGCTGCTTCACAACTCCAGGGGCCCGGGTTCGATTCCCGGCTCGGGTCACTGTCTGTGTGGAGTTTGCACATTCTCCTCGTATCTGTGTGGGTTTCCTCCGGGTGCTCCGGTTTCCTCCCACAGTCCAAAGATGTGCGGGTTGCGTTGATTGGTCATGCTCAAATTGCCCTTGCTGTGTCCTGGGATGCATTGCTTAGAGGGATTAGTGGGTAAATATGTCGGGATAAGAGGGTAGGGCCTGGGTGGGATTGTGGTCGGTGCAGACTCGATGGGCCGAATGGCCTCTTTCTGTACTGTGGGGTTTCTAAGATTTCTAAGAGAAATGGAGAGAGTGCAGCGTAGAGCGAGTGAGCTGGAACGGGGGTTGTTGAGGCCTGGGAGTGTGTTGAGGTTAGAGGGGGAATGTTGATGTGAGAGGGGGAGCATCATGAGGAGGGGGATATCTTGAGTGGAGTGTGAGTGATGGGGTGAGGTTGGAAAATGTTGAGGAGTGGGTCAGTGTTGAGATGTGAGGAGACAGTTGTGATGAGAGGTGAGATTGTTGAGCTGTGAAGGAGGAGAGTGGGTCTGAGACAGACAGTGTTGACGTGATTCTGGGAGTGTTGAGGTGAGATGGAGATTGTTGAGGTGTGAAGGAGGAGAGTGGGTCAGAGACAGACAGTGTTGAGGTGATTCTGGGAGTGTTGAGGTGAGATGGAGATTGTTGAGTTCGAGGGGGGAGTGTGGATTTGAGAGCGAGACCGGTGACCAGACGGGGGAATGTTAAGATGAGGGGAAATTGTTGATGTGAGAGAGAGGGATTGTTGAGGTGAAAGGGGCGTGTGGAAGTGAGATGGAGAGTGATGACATGAGGGGGTGTATTGAGATGAGGTGGGGGGGGGGGGTTGTTGAGGTGAGAGGGGGGAAAGTTGAGGTGAGATGGCGAGAGCTGAGGTGAGGCAATGTGCTGAGATGAGAAGGGAGAGCTGACGTGATGGGGGGAGAATGTTGTGGTGAGACAGAGGGTGGGATTTGTCCCCCGCGCTCACCCCTCAATCGGATAATCCCACCAGAGGTAATGGGATCTTCACACGGTCTGTGCCCGTCTGCTCTGACTCCCATGCGGTGTGGGACGGGAGATTTATCTCTTGGGGATGTTGAGTTGAGAGTGTGAAGCTGAGTGGGGAGTATAGAGATGAGATGGGTAGTGTTGTGATGCATGGGGTAATGTAGAGGTGAGTGGGAGGATTGATGTGAGGGGGGAATATGTTAAGGTGGGAGGGGGAGAGTTGTGTTGAGTGGGGGAGTGTTGAGCTGAGAGGGGGTGTTCTGGTGAGAGGGAATGATGTTGACCTCAATGGGAGAATATAGATGTGAGAAGTTGAGTGTTGAGGTGAGAATTTGCCTGTTGCGATGAGAGGGGATGTGTTGAGGTGCGGGGATGTGTGTTGATGTGTGGGGATGTGTTGTGGTGATGGAGAGTGCTGGGTTGAGGGGAAGTGTTTTTGAGGGGTGAGAGTGTTGAGGTGAGAAGGGGAGTTTTGTCATGAGAGGGACATTGTTCCATTGAGGCACGGCATAGAACATAGAACAGTACAGCACAGAACAGGCCCTTCGGCCCACGATGCTGTGCCGAGCTTTGTCTGAAACCCAGATCAAACTATTTCCTCCCTATCATCCTGAAGTCCTCCATGTGCCTATCCAATAGCTTCTTAAATGTTCCTAAACTTTCTTACTCCACTATCCCTGCAGGCAGTCCATTCCACACCCCAACCACTCTCTGCGTAAAGAACCTACCTCGGACATCCTTCCTATATCTCCCACCATGAACCCTATAGTTATGCCCCCTAGTTACCGCTCCATTCACCCGAGGATACAGTCTTTGAACGTTCAGTCTATCTATCCCCCTCATCATCTTATAAACCTCTATCAAGTCTCCTCTCAACCTCCTCCACTCCAAAGAGAAAAGCCCAAGTTCCCTCAACCTTTCCTCATAAGACCGACCCTCCAAACCAGGCAGCATCCTGGTAAATCTCCTTTGCACTCTTTCCAGTGTCTCCACATCCATCTTGTAGTGAGGTGACCAGAACTGCACACAATAGTGTTAAGGTAATGGGGCATGTCGAGCTGAGGGGAGGGATGTTCATGTGAGAGGGCTGTGTTGATGTGTGAGGGGGAGTATTAAGGAGAGCGGGGAGTGTTTGCTGAGATCAGAAGGGGTGGGTTTTGAGATAAGGGAGGCGTGGATCGCAGGCGGTGAATTCGGGTGTGAGGGGGAGAATTTAGAAGCGAGACGGATAGTGTTGAGGAGAAAGGGTGTAATGTCTGTGTGATAGAGATTGTGTAGAGAGGGGAAGGGGAGCATTGAGCTGAGCGGGAGTCTGTTGAGGTGAGGGTGTGTGTTGAAGTGACAGGACAGTGTTGGTGTGAGAGAGAGAGTGTTGGGGTAATGGGGAGTGCTGAGTTGAGAGCGTGAGTGTTAATGTTGTCATGTGAGTGTTCCTTGAAGAATTATTGTTTAAATCATGCAGCTTCCATGGAGGTGGAGCTAAGATGTGGCAGTCAGGTGGTAGTTTTTTTTTGGTATTTTAGTTTAGTTTTGGGAAGCAGTTTAGCAGCAAGCTAAGAAGCAATCTCTCTCCCTCTCCCTGTCCTTCCCTTTTTAAAAGGCCGTGTTTTGCCAAATAGATTCGACTGCAACCTCTGCTGAGTTTCTTCTCAAGGGATTTCAGCATTCAGCCCAGGAGGCTGGACACGTGTAATAATTCGGCATTAACCTCTGCTGTATTGTGGTGATTTGGAGGGTTTTGTGGATTGGATGTTGGCTTTGGTTGGAACACACTCGAGATATGTCCTTCAGAGTTGTACATTATCGTGGTTGTTGTGTTTCTTGTTTGTAATTGTTAAATGTTCTTGCTAATTGTCTTACTATAAATGTCAACAATATTCTTAATTAAACTTTGTATTGAATAAGAGGTCTTCGTGGGTCAGTTCACTCACACCTGAAGTGAAACCTCCCATGCTCCTTCTCGCCAGATTCAAGGTAACGAGTTACAGGTCACTCCAGCTTCATGGAACACCTGGGAGTATCCAACCTGACTGAGAACAACTGGGGGCTCCGGGATTGAAACCTGTATTTCTGGATTGATTTGGGATTCGTGAACTCAGACAGTGAGTGGTGCGCAGATTTGTGTTTCCTTTTCAGGTGTTGTATTCCAGTTTAAATAGGGAGTGTGGTTTGGATTAATGTCTCTTTCAGAGGCTCAGAAGTTTCTGCGGGTGGAGGAAGTCACGCAAGTTACCTGACAGATAGTGACTAAAGCAAAGCTTTTGGAATTGGAAACACATTCCAGTTGACATTGCCTGACAGAGTACAGAAAGGAGAGATAATTGTGGCAATAGCACAACATTTGGAATTGTCAGAAGCTCAGTCAGAATCGTTGGAAATGGCGAGAATTCAGTTACAAATGAAACTGACTCAATATAAAAAAATAGAAAGAAACCCTACAGTACAGAAAGAGGCCATTCGGCCCATCGAGTCTGCACCGACCACAATCCCACCCATGCCCTACCCCTATATCCCGACATATTTACCCACTAATCCACGCATCTCAGGACACGAAGGGCAATTTTTAATGTGGCCAATCAACCTAACCCGCACATCTTTGGACTGTGGGAGGAAACCGGAGCACCCGGAGGAAACCCACGCAGACACGAGGAGAATGTGCAAACTCCACACAGACAATGACCCAAGCCGGGAATCGAACCCAGGTCCCTGGAGCTGTGAAGCAGCAGTGCTAACCACTGTGCTACCGTGCTGCCCGGTGTAATGTCTGTGTGATAGTGATTGTGTGGAGAGGGGAAGGGGAGTATTGAGGTGAGCGGGAGTGTGTTGAGGTGAGGGTGTGTGTTGAAGTGACAGGATAGTGTTGATGTGAGAGGGAGAGTAGCTAAAAAGTAGTGAATTAAAACTATTTGAATTACAGGGAAAAGAAAAGGAAAGAGAGGAACAGCAAGCAAAATAATTAAATCAATCTGAATTACAGGCAAAAGGGAAAAGGAAAAATCGAAAGACTTTGAACTTCGGAAACTGGCCTTCAAATGTAAACATCGGGTACGATTGGCGGAGGTAAAGGGTAAAGTACAGTCTGAGGGTAGGGATGAGGATAGTGAGAGAATGAGGGGCAGAAAATACATCAGGAATAGAAAAGGCAACATTACAATCATCATGGGGGACTTCAATATGCAGGTGGACTGGGAAAATCAGGTAGGTCGTGGATCCCAAGGGAAGGAATTTGTGGAATGTCGAAGAGATGGTTTTTGGAGCAGCTTCTAACAGAGCCGACTAGGAAACAGGTAATTCTGGATTTGGCGATGTGTAATGAGGCAGACTTGATCAGGGAACTGAAGGTGAAGGAACCCTGAGGGAGCAGTGATCACAATAGGATAGAATTTACCCTACACTTTGAGAGGGAGAGGCTGGAATCAGATGTAACGGTATTACAATTAAATAAAGGTAATTACAAAGACATGAGGGAGGAGCTGGCCAGAGTTGGTTGGAAAGGGAGCCGAGCAGGGGAGACAGTGGAACAGCAATGGCAGGAGTTCTTGAGAGTTATTTGGGAGGCGCAACAGAAATTCATCCCAAGGAGGAGGAAACTTGCCACAGGGAGGAGGAGGAATCCATGGCTGACGGGGAAGCCAAGGACAGCAGAAACACAAAAGGGAAAGCATCCTTCGTGGCAAGGATTCGTGGGAAGGCAGAAGATTGGGAAGCGAGCAGAGGACAACTTAAAAAAGCAATAAGGGGGGGAGAAGATGCAATATGAGTGTAAGCGAGCTCGTATTATAAAAAAAATGAGTTTTTTCCAATATATAAAAGTTAAGAGAGAAGCAAAACTAACCATTGGATCACTGGAAAATGAGGCTGGAGAAGGAATAATAGGAAACAAAGAAATGGCAGAGGAACTGAATCGTTACTTTGCATCAGTCTTCATGGTTGAAGACACCAGTGGGATGCCAGAGCTCCAGGAGAGTCGGGGGGCACAGGTGAGTGTAGTGGTCATTAGTAAGGAGGAGGTTCTGGGGAAACTGAAAGGTCTGAAGGTGGATAAATCACCTGGACCGGATGGACTACACCCCAGGGTTCTAAAATAGATAGCTGAGGAAATTGTGGAGGCATTGGTGGTGATCTTTCAGGAATCACTGGAGGCAGGGAGGGTACCAGAGGACTGGAAAGTAGCTGATGTAACACCACTGTTTAAGAAGGGAGGGAGGCAGCAGATGGGAAATTATAGGCCGGTTAGACTGACTTCGTTCATCGGCAAGATTTTAGGGTCCATTATTAAAGATGAGATCACAGAGTACTTGGAATTGCATGATAAAGTCGGACTGAGTCAGCACGGCTTTGTCAAGGGGAGCTCATGTCTGACAAACCTGTTAGAGTTCTTTGAGGAGGTAACAAGGAAGTTAGATAGGGAGAACCTGATTTATTTTGATTTCCAGAAGGCCTTTGATAAGGCGCAGCATAGGAGACTGTTATAGAAGTTAAGTGCCAATGGTGTTGAGGGCAAGATCCTGGCATGGATAGAGGATTGTCTGACTGGCAGAAGCAGAGAGTGGGGACGAAGGTATCGTTTTTCAGGATGGCAGCCAGTAACCTAGTGGTGCGCCTCAGGGATCGGTGCTGGGAACACAACTTTTCACAATATACATTAATAATTTGGAAAAATAAAATGAAGGCACTGTTGCTAAGTTTGGTGATGATACAATGATATGCAGAGGGACAGGGAGTATTGCGGAAGTGGGCGGGGGAGAGGGGGAGGAGGAGGGCTACAGAAGGACTTGGACAGGTTAAGACAGTGCATAAAAAGGGGGCAGATGGAATACAATGAGGAAAAGTGTGAGGTTATGCACTTTGGAAGGAGGAATGGAGGCATAGACTATTTTCTAAATGGGGATATGCTTCGGAAATCAGATGCACAAAGGAATTTGGGAGGCCTTGTTCAAGATTCTCTAAATGTTAACCTGCAGGTTGAATCGGCAGTTAGGAAGGCAAGTGGAATACTGGCAATCATGTCGAGAGGCCCCGCGCCAGGTTCAGACCCACCCAGGTTCAGACAGAGACGCTGTTCAGATTCACACAAGGTTCGGACTCGGATCATGTTCAGATTCACACCGTGTACAGACTCACCTCAGCTTCACAATCATAGAAACATTGAAATATAGGAACAGCAGGAGCAGGCCATTCGGCCTTTCGACCCAGCTCCGACATTCAGTTTGATCATGGATCATCATCAACTTCAATATCCTGACCATCCCTTGCTCCCATATCCCGTGAGCAATTTAGCCCCAAGAGCGATACATAATTTCTTGCTGAAATCACGAAAGGTTTTGGCCTCAGCAACTTTCTGTGGTAGCGAAGTCCATAGATCATCAGAGTGGAGAAATTTCTCCTCACCTCTGTTCTAAAAGGTTGATGCTTATCCTCAAACCATGAACCCGAGTCCTCAACTCCCTGAGCATCAGGAACATTCTTTCTGAATCTACCCTGTCTAAACATGGTCCAATATTATATGTTTCACTCTAATGAACTGCAATGAATAAAGCCCTAACCGACTTCGTCTGTCTTCATATCACAGACTTGCCATTCCAGGAATAAGTCTGGTAAACATTCGCTGTACTCCCTCTATAGCGAGGATATCCTTCCTCAGATAAGGACACCAAAACTGCACACAATACTCGAAGTGTGGCCTCAGCAATGCCCTGTACAACTGCAGTGACACATCTCTCTTCCTGTACTCCAATCTTATCCCTATGAAGGGCAGCATTACAGTTGTCTTCTTTACTGCCTGTTGTACATGCGCGCTGACTTTCACTTACTGATGCATACGGACACCAAGGTCTCGCTGAGTATCCACCTCTCTCAATTTACACCCATTCAAATAATAATCTGTCTTCCTATTATTGCTGCTAAAGTGGATAACCTCACATTTACCCACATTTTACTGCAACTGCTTTGCACATGCCCACACATTGAGCCTGTTCAAATCACACTGAAGCATGTCTGCATGTTTCTCATAGCTCACCCTCACACACCTTTTATCATCTGCAAATTTGGAGATGGTACATTTAGTTCCATTTTCAGAATAATTAATATATAATGTGAACAGTTGGGGTCCGTGCACAGATTCCTGCAGAACCCCACTAGACACTGACTGCTAATCAGAGAAAGGCCCATTTATTGCCAACTCTTTGCTTTCTATCAGTGAACCAGCTTTCTATCCGTCTCAAAACATTGCCTGCAATCCCATGTGCTTTCACTTTACATGGCAGTCTGCGATGTGAGACCTTGTCGAAAGCCTTCTGAAAGTCTCAATAAACACATCTGCTCACGTCACTTTCTGAACTGTAATGTCTGGGGGACACCTAACCGCACTGGACCTGGCCGTAAGGGACCGGGCAGTAAGGGACACAAGACACAGCAATACCTCTCCACCCACTTCCCTAAACTCCCACACTTACCCCAACTCTCAGTGCTTCACTCTCTGCAGCGTGCACTCTGTGGAGCTCCCTGAATGGGCACATTTCACAGGCCTCAGTTTGGTAGTTTATATTTGCCCGTGTCCAACTCATGAACCTGATTGAAGGCACTGCACCCCCTCCCCTCGAGGTCTGAGTAACCGCCGAGGGCTGACCACCTTGGAAGCCTTTTTTGGAGTTTCAATGCTGGGTCCGGTTCCTGCTGCTCAGCCTCGGAAGTGAGTGGGGTTCAGCAGACCGGAGCTCGCCTCTTCCACCATGAGCCTTGTGGCCCGAGTTCCCTTTATCGGGTGACAATGTGATCGAGAGGCTAAACCGACTGTGTCCATTTCAGACTCTGAGGTTCCCACTGGCGGAGATGGAGAACAGGAGCCGGAGAGCCTGGAATTCTTTCCAAAGTTCCCGGTCTGCTGGGAATTGATTTTTCCTGCACGGCTTGGGGCTTCATGGCTTGTAGATGATTGAAGCATTCCCATAGGATGGTATCTCCCAAGCGGACTTGATAGGAAACTGGCCCTGTTCCAGACTCGACCGTGCCTCATAACCACGCGGATCCATTGCCATGATTCTTTACCAATAACCTATCACCTGCCTTTAGGTGCCTCTCCCGGCTGGTGGGAACGGCACTGGGTGTGAGCTCCCGCCCTCAGAAGGTCAGACTTAACACTGGGCGGAGTGAACTTCCCATCAACAACTCTGCTGGGGCTATTCCAGTTGTTGAAGAGGGGAGGTCGGGGGGGAGGTTGGAGGGTGTCATTCTGTAATTGAAGATTAAATCTGGATGGTTTGGTGTCCAAAGAGACTGAGGGATGGTATTTTGAACCTGCTTTTACTATTTGGGCCGCTCTTTCTGCCAGGCCGTTGGATGATGGGTAATATGACACTGTCCTAACTTGTCAAATTCTGTCCAACTTCATCGAATGCACAAATTCCTGACTGATGAAGGGTGGTCCATTTTCAGAAACTATCACCTGCGGGATCCCGGGTGTCATGAAAGAGGTGTGAAGTTTCTCCACTCTTGTCCTTGTGTTTGAGTAACTCACCCTGTGCACGGCCATCCATTTTGAATCAGCATCTACCATTATCAGGAACATAGACCCCATGAACGGACCGGCACTCTCCGTGTGCAGCCACGTCTACGGAGGTCCTGGCCATTCCCAAGTGTGAAGAGTAGTGATTGGTGGTACTTCTGCCCTTGTTGATATTGTCAACACTGACCCACGGGCAAATATTCGTATCCATACCTGGCCACCAGACATGGCAACTTGGAGGATCTTCAGTTTGCCACTCCTGGGTGGCCATGGTAAAGTTCACCATGGGATGGTGACCCTGGCTCAGGATGACACTCTTGAACCCCAAAGGCGTGTGCCATCTTCCACAGTCAGCTGCTGTCTGCCATTCCAATATGGGTGCAATTCAGGCTGTAATGGCCATTTGGATTCCCCCATCAGCACTCGCTCCTTCAATTCATTCAGGAATGGGTAATCTTACGTCCACAGCCGAATATTATTGGCTGCCACTGCGAGAGTTTTGAGAAAGTTTAGGATTACCGTCTCTTCCATTGGGAATATGACAAGTGTCTGTTAATCGTAGCCAACTCAAGGCACCTACCTGAACGACTCGGCCTCCTGGAAGGTGTTCCAATCAATAATGGTAGGCGGACAGTAATAAAGCCCACAGCTGGATATGGGCCAATATTATGGGCCGCACCGTCATGCAGGTCCTTCTGGAATTTCTTTGCCCAAACTATCACCGTAGACGAGGTGTCACAGTGGTTAGCGCTGCTGCCTCATAACGCCAGAGACCTGGGTTCAATTCCTGGCTTGGGTCATTGTCTGTGCGGAGTCTGCACATTCTCTCCGTATCTGCGTGGGTTTACTCTGGTTTCTCTGGTTTCCTCCCACTGCCTGAAAGACGTGCTGGTTAGGTGCAGTGTCCATGCTAAATTATCCATCAGTGTTACCCGAACAGGCACCAGTGAGTGGCGACTAGGCGATGTTCGCATTAACTTCATTGCAGTGTTAATGTAAGCCTACATTTGACACGTTATAAATGTTAAACTTCCACTGAGTATGAATGGTTGAATATCGCTGGGAAACCTCATCTCGCTGTCAGTATAAGTGCACGTGAATAAGTTCATAATTGGAAACAAGAATCCTCCTGCCAGCTTTGAAGCTAAGTCCTCGATCAGAGGGATTGGGTATTTATCCAGCTGTGAGAAACAGTTTACCGTTTGTTTACAATTTCCCAGCACAAAGTATTTGTATTCACTCTTGGGACTTGGGTGTCACTGGCCGGCCGGCATTTATTGCCCATCCCTAGTTGCCCATGTTCAGAGAGCAATTAAGTGTCAACCACTTTGAGTCACATTTAGTCCTGACCACGTAAGGACGATAGATTTCCTTCCCTGGGACATTGGTGAACCAGATGTGTTTTTCCGAAAATCGACAATGGTTTTATGGTCACCAGCTGATTCTGAATTACAGATATATTTGTTCAAATTCCACCATCTGCTGTGACGGGATTCGAACCCGGATGCACAGAACTTTAACTGAGTTTCTGTATTAATAGTGTAGTGATAAAACCAACAGTCCATCACATCCACACCCAGAGTGTACACACCCTGAGTTCCGATAACCGAGACACACCATATTATATACGTCTGCAGGGCTCCCGGATTGGACAGCATTAAGTGTCTCAAACAGGGAGCTCATATTCCAATAACTCCACCTGATGGTTGTCGTTAAAGTCATTAAGTATGTCTCTCTCTCTGTCTCTTTCTGTCTTTCTGTGCATGCCTCTCTCTGTATCTCTCACTCTCTGTCTCTCTCTCTCTCTGCCTGTTTCTCTGTGTCTCTTACTGTCTCTCTGCATCTCCCTCATTCAGCTGTTTACACTCTTCCTCCGTGTCTCCTCCTCCCTCTCAGTCTCACTCTCCTCCTCCCTCTTCTTCTCTGTCCCCCTTTTCTTATTTCTCTGTTTTTCTCTCTCTCTACCTCGCTCTGTCTTTTGATCTTGCTGTGTCCAATGTACTCATTCAGTCTCACTGTTTCAAATTCGCTGTCGCTCTCTGTCTCTGTTTCTCTCTGCCTCTCTTTCTGTCTCCCTTTCCCTTTTAGTCTCCCTCTCTCGTTACATCCTTCCATCTGTCTCCCTTTCTCATTCCCTGTCCATCTCCCTCCCCATTTCCCCCAATCTCTATCCCTGTTTTTCTCGCTCTGGGAGAGTCCCTATCTGTCTCTGTTCTTTCTCTCTCTCTCTCTCTCTCGCTCTCTCTGTTTCTCTCCCTGTATCTGTTAGAAACTCTTTCAAACTGTGTCACGCTCCATCTATTTGTACCCTTCCCTCTCTCTGTCAACCTTCGTCTCTCTATCACTCCCAGTTTTGCTCTCACTGCCCTCTCTCTCTCTTTATCTGTCACTCTCTCTGTCTCTGTGAGGCTGTTTGTTATTTATATTTGAAAGTCCAATAGAAAGAGTCAGGGGTCTTGTAGTTGTAGTTTCCTCTCAGTGTCTCATGAGTTGAAGAATTGCAGTAAGGGGATATTTCAGCAGATTTATTAGCTGCTGCCTGAAGTGAGTCTGTGTCACAGCATAAATGGCAGTGTTTGTACTACAACTTGTGAGTTGCAACATGAAACCAAATTCCATAACATAGGAATCTAACCACACTGACTCATAGCCCAAATCATACGTCCGACCCCATATAGAATAAACCATTAATGTCGACCATAAGAGGATGAAATTGGCTGAGATAACAAACAGTAAAATGATGGATTTCCTGCGACTCTCCATCTCTTGGTCTCTGGGATTCTCCGCACTGCTGTGAGTCCGGAGTCTCCTGCGGGCTCTGCTGCTCATTTAAATGTGTCTGACGGTGAAAACGTTGAGCAGCAGAATCAGGACGAACGGGATAGTCGGGGTTAGAATGTAGTGGAGGAACTCGATTGTTGTCCAGACCGGAGAGTCCAGAACATCCTGTGTGAAATCACAAAACCAGGGGTAGTTCATCAGCCGATATGTATTTAATAACATAAAATACCAGAAAATGTTCTTTAAACAGCTCAGCACCGTCACTGTTCCCAGAACCACAGCCGCCGATTTCTCACTGCAATATTTACTCTTCAGCTTGGGGCAGCAAATGGCCACAAATCGATCAAAGGTGAAAGTGACGGTGAACCAGACAGAACAGTCAGTGGCTGCATAAAGCAGGACGGCGTGGATGTTACACACGGGAAGCGAGAGCAGGAAGTCAAACTGTTCCCGATAAAGAATGGGAATGTGTCTGAATATCAGGTCGAGGATAACGACCAGCAGATCCCCCGCTGACATGGCCACCAGGTAACGAGTCACACATTTGGACAGACCACAGTTTCTGCTCGTCATTGTCACAATTGTGAATATGTTCACTGTCAGGAAGGGAAATAAAGAAGAAAATTAGACAGGATTCAGGGAAATAAGTTACCATTTGGACTGAGGATGGGTTAAAATAAAAAGAATGTATACACATAAAATCACTTAAATCTTTTTTTTAAAAATCCGGCACGTCTTTTGCAGTGTGAGAGGAAAGTGGAGCATCCGGAGGAAACCCACACAGACACGGGGAGCAGGTCCAAACTCCACACAGACAGTGACCCAAGCCTAGAATTGAACCCAGGTCCCTGACGCTGTGAATCAGCAGTGCGAACCACTGTGTCACCGTGCTGCTCCATGGTAGCAACACAGTGGTATACATTTGGGAGAGAGCTTTCCGGAGAGTCCACAACATTGACCCTCACTCAGCTACAAGTAAATACCCCCCTCCCTTGTGGGGGATTTGGAGGGTAAGAAGGATGAGGGAGTAAACCTTACAGAAAATCCAGACTGGAGTCCTGTAGATGGTAATCTGTCGTCTCTCAGGCAGTTTACTGACAACCCCTGCAACAGAGCTGGGACCAAAGAGGGCTGGCTTGCCCCTTGCCTCTGGACAATACCAACAATTGGCAGAGGGAGATCCTGATGCCTTGACAGCACAGAATCTCTATTATAATTACACAGAACTGTACACTGGAGAGGAGATCACAGCATTGTGGCCACTGTTAGCACAACACAGGAAAAAATAGTAATCTCACACTCGATTGGCACAGAACACAACTTCCAGTGTTTGCTTTCAAGAGTGGGAGAAAGCTTCAGGGTTCAGCGAATAGCTATCGTCCATAATGCTCAGTGCGATTACTGCTGTCCCACGTTTTTCTACTGGACCAGTGCAGCTGCATCAGTCCTCTCTCGGCAGGAAGGTTGCCAATCTATGCACCAGGTAAAACTAAAGGCCAGTACCAAAGGAAAAGCCAAGCAGGCTGCCTTAATGCCTATCGTCCGGTGACTCTGATGTCCAATATTATGAAATGCATCAAAAGGTTAGTCATGGCATGAATCAGTTCCGGCTTCCCAGATTGCCTGGATCCACGACAGTTCACCGACATCCACAACAGGTCCACAATGCCATCTCCCTGGCCCGATAGTGAACCCTGGAACACAGACTCGTGTTTATCAACTACAGCTCAGCCTGCAACACCATTAGTCCTACGAAACTCATGTCCAAAGTCCGTGGCCCTGGGCTTGGCTCCTGCCTCTGCAATTGGATCCTCAACTTCCTAATCCATAGACAGCAAAATTAAGGACAATCAACAACATCTCCTTCACAATCATCCTGAACAGCGGTGCCCCGTAAGGCTGCGTCCTCAACCCCTTACTATACATCTTATAGACTGGTGACTGTGTGGCCAAATTCCTCAGCTCGATTTGCAAGTTTGTTGATGACACCTGCAGTGGGTCGGAGGAAGAGACAGAGAATCTGGTGAACTGGGGCGACAACAATAATCTCTTCCTCAATGTCAACAAAGCAAATTGACTTCTGGGAGCCTCGTGGAGTACATGCCCCGATCTACATCAATGGGATGAAGTTGAAATAGTCGAGAGCTTCACGTTTTAGGGTCCACATCACGAAAAACCTTTTCTGGTTCCTCCATGACGTCCCCATAATTAAAAAAGTCTCCGAAGGCCTCTATTTTCTCAGAGGTTTACGGACATTTGGCATGTCAGCTGCGACTCTCACCAACTTTTACAGATGCACCATAAATAACATTCTAGCTTGGTATGGCTCCTGCTCTGTCCAAGACTGCGAGAAACTTCAAAGCTTGGTGAATGCAGACCAGTCCATCACTCAAACTAACATCCCACTCATTAACTCTGTCCAAACCTCCCGTTACCTTGCAAAAGTAACCAGCCTAATTCAGGAATAGCGCACAACGGACATCAACTTTTCCCACTTGTTCCATCAGAGAAAAAGATAAAAAATGTGTGAGGACATGGACCAACCGACTCAGAGAATCATAGAATCACTACAGTGCAGAAGGGGGCCATTTGACCCTTCGAGTCAACACCGACAACAATCCCACCCAGGCCCTATCCCCGAAATCCCACATATTCACCCTGCTAATCCCCCAAACATACATATCCCAGGACGCTAATGGGCAGTTAACATGGCCAATCAACCTAACCTGCACATTATGGACTGTGGGTGAAAACCGCAGCATCCAGAGCAAACCCATGCCGACACGGGTAGAATGTGCAAATTCCACACAGACAGTGATCCAAGCGAGGAATCGAACTCGGGTTCCTGTGAGACAGCAGCGCTAACCATTGTGCCACCATGCTGCCGACTCAGGAACAGCTTCTCTGCTGCCATCTGACGTTTGAATGGACCCATATTGCATTAAGATGATATTTTACTACATCCTAGCTATGACTGCAACATTACATTCTGCCCTCTCTTCCTCTCTATGTACAGTATGCTTTGTCTTTTTGGCACTCAAGCAACAACACCTTTCACTGTATGTCCAATGTTATGAAATGCATCAAAAGGTTAGTCATGGCATGAATCAATTCCGGCCTCCCAGATTGCCTGGATACGCTACAGTTCACCTACCTCCCCAACAGGTCCACAGACACCATCTCCCTGACCCAACACTGAACTCTGTAACACTATAACTCTGAACATAGAGAAGGAGAGAGTGCAGAATGTAATGTTGGACTCAGAGCTAGGGTGTAGAATAAGATCATCTGAATCCGATGTGGGTCCATTAAAACGTCAGATGGCAGCAGAGAAGAAGCTGTTCTTGAGTCGGCAACATGGTGGCACAATGGTTAGCACTGCTGTTTCACAGGGACCTGAGTTCGATTCCCGGCTTGAATCACATATTTATGATATGTGAAAATAATAAATCAATTCAAATCAAATCAGTCTTTTGCATCTCAAGCTGAAACATCAGCACGATGTGCCCTGACCTTACCAATGAACTTATGCAGGTTGATGATGTACACGGGACGGCTGTGATCGAGACTGAATTTACAAGGCTGAATGTGGACATTGGGGAGCTGCGAGAAACTGGACTTGCTCACAGTGGATTCTTTCCAGAGGAACACCACACGTTCTTGTAATAGGAGAAATCCCAACAGGCGAGATGTGAGAATGGAACAAAGTAAAAAAAAAAGCTTCACTGGTGCTGATGGAATCCCAGGAATTGAAATGGGATCCCTGATGCAGTGAGGCAGCAGTGCTAACCACTGTGCCATACTGCCATCCTGCAAGGTGCCCTGGAGATATCCAAGATCACGGCCAGGACACCACCATCACCATATCCGTGGTAGGGAAATGATTGGAAAACAATCTGAGGAATAGAATTAATCTCCCCTTCGAGAGGTAAGGATTTATGAAAAATAGTCAGCATTTATTTGACAGGGGGAGATCATGTCTAACAATTCGCTGGAATATATTGAGGAGGTGACTGGATGAGGAGATGAGGGAAGTGCAGTCGATGTAGTCTACGTGTTCTTCAGACAAGCTTTTGACAAATATGGAAGACTGAACAAGGAAGTGATTCCGATTGGAACCGGGTCAATTTGGTAAATTATATTCAAAATGGCTGAGAGGCAGAGGGTGATGGTGGAAGGTTGTTTTTGTGACTGCAAGCCTCTGTTAAGTGGGGTTCCACAGGGATCGATGTTGGGTCCCTTGCTGTTTCTAGTGTACATTGATGGTCGAGACATGAATGTGTGAGGTGTGATCAGTAAGTTTGCAGATGATACAAAAATTGGTGATGTGGTAAATATTGAGGAGGAAAGCCTTAGGTTACAGGAATCATAGAATCCTACAGTGCAGATGGAGGCCATTCACCCCATCGAGTCTGCATTGAGCACAATCCCACCCAGGCGTTTTCCCCTGAACCCCATGCATTTATCGAAGCAATTCTCCCTGACAGTAAGTCCAGTATATCCTGGCCAATCCACATAACCACAAGTCTTCCGACTGTGGGCGGAAACTGGAGCACCCAGAGGAAACCCATGCAGACACGGGGAGAATGTGCAAACTCCACACAGATGTGGTCCAAGCCAGAAATCGAACACACGTCCCTGGCGCTGTGGGGCAGCAGTGCTAACCACTGTGCCATCGTGCTGAGGAAACTGAAAGGCTGGGCAAATGGGCAAATGTAATTTACACCTGACGAATGTGAGGCCATGCATTTGGGACGACTATCCGGGCAAGGAAATGCACCATGTCCGGTCGAGTCTGAGGAAATGCAGAAGACCAGAATGAATTTGGGGTGCAAATATGTGGATCCCTAAAAGCAGCAAGACAGGTAGATGAGGTGTTTAAGACGACATGTGGGATACTTGCCTTTAGCAGCTGCAGCATAGAATATAAGAGCTGGGAGGTGATGATGGAAGTGTATAAAACGCTGGTTAGACCAGAGCAAGAGAACTGTGTAGAGCTCTGGTCATTACAATCCAGGAAGGATGTGATTACACTGGAGACGGTGGAGAGGAGATTCACCAGGATGCTGCTGGGCTGGAGATTTTCAGCTATGAGGAGAGGCTGGTTAGGCTGGGTTTTTTACCTTAGAGCAGAGATGGCGTGGAGGTGGAGCGGGTGTAGTGGGTGGTGGTGGCGAATGCTTTCAGGTGGGGGCGGGGGGGGGACTGAGTGAAATGAACAAAATTATGTGGCACACGGATAGGAAGAAACATTCTCCTTTCAGTAGAGTTGTCAATAACCAGAGGGGCGTGGATTTAAGGTAAAGGGCAGATTTTTGTGTGGATTTGAGGGAAAATGTTTCCATCCACAGGGTGCTGGGATCTGCAGCTCACGGCCTGAAAGGATGGTAGAAGCGGGAACAACCACAAGAGGCATTTAGATCAGCAACTCAAACGCCAGCACATATAATTATTAAACTAGAAAGAGTGCAGACAAGATTTACTAGGATGCTACCGGGACTTGATGGATTGAGTTATAAGGAGAGGCTGAATAGACTGGGACTTTTTCCCCTGGAGCGTAGGAGGCTGAGGGGTGATCTTATTGAGGTCTATTAAATAATGAGGGGCACAGATCAGCTCAATAGTCAATATATTTTCCCAAAGGTAGGGGAGTCGAAAACTGGAGGGCACAGGTTTAAGGTGAGAGTGGAAAGTTACAAAAGGGTCCAGAGGGGCAGTTTCTTCACGCAGAGGGTGGTGAGTGTCTGGAACGAGCTGCCAGAGGCAGTAGTAGAGGCTGGTACAATTTTATTTTTTAAAAAGCGTTTAGAAAGTTACATGGGTACGACGGGTATAGAGGGATATGGGGCAAATGTGGGCAATTGGGATTAGTTTAGGGGTTTAAAAAGAAAGGGCGGCATGGATAAGATGGGCCGAAGGGCCTGTTTCCATTCTGTAAACTCTATGACAAGGCTCTGGATCGCGTGCTGAAAAATGGGATTCGATTGGATAGTTGTTTGATGACCAGTTCAGACATAATGGACGAAGGGCCTCATTTTGTGCTGTTAAAACTCGATGGCTGTTAGACCACCCACAGCAGTGGCCCCAACACTTGCAGCTCTCACAGCGCTGGCTGGGATACCAACCATGTACCAAACCTATCTGGTTGCAAATACGCAATTGCAGCCAGCAGTGAATTGCCTGGTCTGAGAGAGACATCTGTCAGCTCTCTGCCGCTGCAGCTCGCTTCAACACAGCAGCTGTCCCCAGGTAGTCCGGGGGTCCTCAGCTCTTTCTGAGCAGCCCCCGACCAGATATAGACCGAGCCCCCTCCCCACCACCTGGACCAATCACCCCCCCCCCCATTCCCCCACACCAATTGCATGCAGAGTGTCAGCAGGGCACCTCTCCCGAACCCACTGTCCATGCAGGGAGGCAGCGAGATCCCCCTCCCTACCCAACTGTGCATGCAGAGGCAGCGAGACCCCCCCCAACCCACTGTCCATGCAGAGAGGCAGCGAGACCCCCTCCCTACCCCACTGAGCATGCAGCGAGGCAGCAAGACCCCCTCCCTACCCCACTGTGCATGCAGAGAGGCAGTGAGAACCCCTCCCTACCCCACTGTGCATGCAAAGAGGCAAAGAGACCCCACTCCCGACCCCACAGCATGCAGAGAGGCAGCAAGACCCCCTCCCTACCCCACTGTGCATGCAGAGAGGCAGCGAGAATCCCACCCAACCAAACTGTGCATGCAGAGAGGCAGCGAGACCCCCCACCCTACCCCACTGTGCATGCAGAGAGGCAGCGAGACCACCCACCCTACCCCACTGTGCATGCAGAGAGGAAACGAGACCCCACTCCCGACCCCACAGCATGCAGAGAGGCAACGAGACCCCCTCCCTACACCACTGTCCATGCAGAGAGGCAGCGAGACCCCCTCCCTACCCCACTGAGCATGCAGCGAGGCAGCAAGACCCCCTCCCTACCCCACTGTGCATGCAGAGAGGCAGGGAGACCCCCCACCCTACCCCACTGTGCATGCAGAGAGGCAACGAGACCCCCTCCCTACCACACTGTCCATGCAGAGAGGCAGCGAGACCCACTCCCTACCCCACTGAGCATGCAGCGAGGCAGCAAGACCCCCTCCCTACCCCACTGTGCATGCAGAGAGGCAGCGAGACCCCCCACCCTACCCCACTGTGTATGCAGAGAGGCAGCAAGACCCCACCCCCTACCCCACAGCATGCAGAGAGGCAACGAGACCCCCTCCCTACACCACTGTCCATGCAGAGAGGTAGCAAGACTCCCCTCCCTACCCCACTGTCCATGCAGAGAGGCAGCTCCCTCCCTCCCTACCCCACTGTGCATGCAGAGAGGCAGCGAGACCCCCTCCCTACCCCACTGTCCATGCAGAGAGGCAGCGAGACCCCCTCCTTACCATACTGAGCATGCAGAGAGGCAGCGAGACCCCCTCCCTACCGCACTGTGGATGCAGACTGGCAGCGAGACCCCCTCCCTACCCCACTGTCCGTGCAGAGAGGCAGCGAGACCCCCTCCCTACCCCACTGTGCATGCAGAGAGGTAGCGAGACCCCCTCCCGAACCCACTGTGCATGTAGAGATGTAGCGAGACCCGCTCCCTTCCCCACTGTGCATGCAGAGAGGCAGCGAGACCCCCCCCACCCCACTGTCCATGCAGAGAGGCAGCGAGACCCTCTCCCTACCCCACTGAGTATGCAGAGAGGCAGCAAAACCCCCTCCCTACCCCACTGTGCATGCAGAGAGGCAGCGAGACCCCCTCACTACCACCCTGTGCATGCAGAGAGGCAGCGAGACCCTCTCCCTACCCCACTGTGCATGCAGAGAGGCAGTGATGCCCCACTCCCTACCAACACCAATCACGTGCAGAGTAGCAGCGAGGAGCACTCGACCCCACAGACAGCGGGCAGTGTGGTAACGGGACCCTCTCCGACCCAGCAACTACGTTCAGAGTCGGCCCCGCTACCTTCAGGCTCCGCCCCTGTAGACCCCACCACCTCATGCCCCACTCCCTGGTACTGCCCGGTGGGCATTGCCCAAGGGGCACCTACCTTTGCCCTCGGCCTTCCCCGGTGTCGTCAATGGCCTTCAGTGCTCCCGGCGAGGTCAGCATGACTCGTCCTCATACATGTGGCCAGCTGTTTTCCTCAACGGACCCAACCTCTCCCGGTGAGGCTGCAAAGGCAAGTGTGGCACACAATTCCATCCCAGGCTGACGAATTTCATTTAAATTTGTTTTAAAATAGATTGAAATAATTTATTCAGCCTCTTGCCGGACATGGGCAGGAGACTGAATCCGCTGTTTATCCATTTCCGGTGAAGGTTGCAAGAGGTGAGAAATGGGACGTGGACCTGAGTTCCAGGCTGTCACGCGGTTTTACTTGATCACGCCACCATCAATGGACAGGGAGTAGCTGTTATCCTGCCCCCGACCGTGTGTGTGTTGCGTGTGTGTATATTGTCTGTACCAGTATGCATGTGTGTGTATGCGTGTTTGTGTGTGAGCAACAGAGTACCTGACGAGTGTTGCGAAGTGTGCGTTATTCTGGAGTGTTACAGTAATTTTCGTTCTTGAATTTGTGTGTGAGTGGGAGTGTCTAAAATCTGATTGCTTCCATCAACAAATGTGTGTAATAATGTATGTGTATTTGGGTGTGTCTGTGTGTTTGTGTTCCTGTTGCTCTCGGAGAGCTTGTGGTGGCACAGGGGATAGCGTTGTTGCCTCACAGCACCAGATTTCCTAGTTCAATTGCAGGCTTGGCCACTGTCTGTGCAGATTCTGCATGTTCTCCCCATGTCTGCGTGGGTTTCCTCCGGGTGCTCCAGTTTCCTCCCACACTCTGAAAGTTGTGCTCGTCGGGTGCATTGGCCGTGCTAAATTCTCCCTCAGTGTACCTGAACAGGCGCTGGAGTGTGGTGACTTGGGGATTTTCATAGTAACTTCATTGCAATGTTAATGTTCGCAGACTTGTGACACTGATGAATAAATTTCAAATTTAATGAAATATGTTTTCTCTCTGTGAGATCCTGCTGTGCAGATATGAGCAATAAAATTGATTCTGTGGCCTGGTGATTGGGTGGGTGAACTGGTGTTATATGCAGAGGGTGAAAAGGATTCTGTCTCAATCTTTTACGCACGAAGCAATAGTGTTTGAGGTCCCATGTCTATGGAAAGTCACAGCACTCAGAAGACATCCCAGCCCATAGACCCTGAGACAATTGTCAGTGGCTGAAAGAATTAATAACCGGATACAGAGATTCAACAATAGCAGCAAACCCAGTACAGGAAATGACAAGAAAATTAATACAGTTCAACAGCCTTTCCAGAATTAGGAACTGGACACAGGGGACGGGACTATACAGCCTCACTCTTCCCCAAGCTGTAAAGTCCCACCCGTGTTCAACAGACCTTCCCATTCTCCGCCCCTCGCCTGCTCCGATTCCCGTGGCGGTCGGGCCGATCCAATTCCAGCCAGAGACTTACCCGGAACACCAACAATCGCCAGGAGGGGATAGTAAACGCATTGAATCGCGTTCAGTAGATATTGAATCCGTTCAGCTGATGTTATCCACCAATCATCAGCAGTAAACCGAGAAATCCAATAGAATAAACTCCTGTCCTTGGTTGGAACATTCCGGTACATTGTTCCCAGATTCTGATCCATTGTTGGAAGATTCCAATCCATTGTTCCCAGATTCTGATCCATTGTTGGAAGACTCCAACCCATTGCTCCCAGATTCTGATCTCTCCTCTCCCTCCCTCTCTCTCCACTGCCGCTGATCTCTGTTAGTGTCGGAGTTGCCGCTCCCGCTGACTCAATGGGACAACACATTGAACGGAATCCCTTATTAATAGAAGAGGGGAATCCCTCCAGGCACACTAATCGGATCCATGGAGACTCACATCAATTCCAGTCACTAAACAAACAGCTTCACTTAACCCCCTTCAATCCAACACTTTTTATCCCCAACGTAGAACAGTTACAGCCTCGATGGGGTGTTGAGGGTCAGGGAGGGATGGAAAGTTGGAAATAATGTAGGGTCAATATTAATTCGATACAGCAGAGATCACTCTGCTAGTGTTAATTTTGAGATGACGAGAATACAAAAGCAGGGGTGTACTGCTGAGGGTTTATTAGACACTGGTCTGACCGCATTCACAAAATTGTCAGCAATTGTGGTCCCCGTATCGAAGGAAGGATGTGCTGGCCTTGGAGAGGGTCCAGAGCAGGTTCACAAGAATGATCCGGGGAATGAAAGACTTGACGCATGAGGAGCGTCTGAGGACTGGGGGTCCATACTCGATGCAGTTTGGAAGTATGCGGAAGGGGATAACATTGAAACTTACAGAATAATGAAAGGCCTGGATAGAGTGCACTTGGGGAAGATGTTTCCATTAGTTGGGGAGACTTGGACCCGAGGGCACAGACTCAGAGGAAAGGGACGGCCCTTTAGAAATGTGATGTGGAGATGGCGGTGTTGGACTGGGGTGTGCGCAGTAAGAAGTCTCACAACACCAGTTTCCCACTCACCTGATGAAGGAGCAGCATTCCGAAAGCTTGTGATTCGAAATAAACCTGTGGGACTTGAACCTGCTGTTGTGAGACTTCTTACTTCAGAACTGAGACGAGGAGGAATTTCTTCAGCCAGAGGGTGCTGAATCTGTGGAATTCATTGCCACACAAGGCTGTGGAGGCCAGATCATTGACTGTATTTAATAAAGCGATAAACAGGTTCTTGACTGGTACAGCGATCAAGGGTTACGGGGAGAAAGCAGGAGAATGGGTTTGAGAAACTTATCAGCCAGAATTGAATGGTGGAGCCGGCTCGACGGACCGAATGGCCTCATTGTGCTCTTATATCGTATTGTCTGATGGGTATCATGGTCGTGGTTACTAGATGAAGTTAACGTCAATCAGGGTTGATACAGTCTGCTTACTCCAGGTTGTAGCAGATCTTATGTACAGTTCATGGACAGAACAATCTTAGTATAGGACTTCACACGGATCAATCTCTCAGCATTACGTACAGTACAGTCTTAGCTCGAGTCATCAGATAGAACTGTCGCTCAGTGTTATGTACAGTACAATCTGAGGCTTCAGATAGAACTATCTCTCAGTGTTATGTACAGTACAATCTGAGCCTTCAGATAGAAATATATCTGTGTTATGTACAGAAGAACCTGATCAAGAAGCTTCCCATCAATCTTTCTCAGCATTTTCTGTTGTGAGGTTGTAAGGAGGCAAGTGTGAGTTGAGGAGTGTGTGGGAGAAGGACACCGGGACACCTGAACAGGGTCAGCAGCACCTTGAGGTGAGTGTGAGAGGGGGACACTGGGACACCTAAACGGAGTCAGCAGCACCTTGTGGAGAGTATGAGAGGGGGACACTGGGACACCGGGACAGACAGTCAGCACCTTGAGGAGAGTGGGAGAGGGGGACACTGGGACACCGGGACTGACAGTCAGCACTTTGAGGAGAGTGTGAGAGGGACACTGGGACATCGGGACAGACAGCACCTGGAGGAGAGTGTGAGAGAGGGACACCGGGACTGACAGTCAGCACCTTGAGGAGAGTGTGAGAGGGACACTGGGACACCGGGACAGACAGTCAGCACCTTGAGGAGAGTGTGAGAGGGTCACTGGGACAGACAGTCAGCTTGTTGCGCACATTGAAATTGGCCGGTCCGATGTTGTGGGCATCACAGAGACGTGGCTGCAAGGGGATCAGGGCTGGGATCTAAATATCCAAGGATAGGTGTCTTATTGGAAGGACAGGCAGATGGGCAAAGGGGGCGGGGTTGCATTGTTCGTAAGGAATGGCGTTAAATCAATAGCAAGAAGCGATACAGGATCAGAAGGCAGAGAAACTCTGTGGGTAGAGTTCAGGAGAAACAATGGTAAAAAGACCCTGATGGGAGTTATGTACAGGCCTCCGAGCAGTAGTCAGGATGAGGGGCAGAAAATAAATCTGGATGTAGAAAATGCACATAAAAAGACAATATTACAATAATTATGGGGGACTTCAATATGCAGGTGGCCTGGGAAAATCCGGGAGGTAGTGGGTCCCAAGAAAAGGATTTTGTGGAATGTATAAGAGATGCTTTTTTGGAGCAGCTTGTGACAGAGCCTACTGGGGAAACGGGAATTCTGGAGTTGATGATATGTAATGAGGCAGATTTGATTAGGGAACTTAAGGTGAAGTGACCCTGAGAGAGCAGTGACCACAATATGATAGAATTTACCCTGTAGTTTGAGAGGGAGAAACTGGAATCAGATGCAAGAATATGACAATTAAATAAAGATAACTACAAGGACATGAGGGAGGAGCTGGCCAGAATTGATTGGAAAGGGAGCCGAGCAGGGGAGACAGTGCAACGGCAATTACAGGAGTTTTCGGGGGGGGGGGGGGGAGGTGGGGGGTTATTCGGGAGGCACAACAGAAATTCATCCCAAGGAGGAGGAAACCTGCTAAAGAGAGGACGAAGCTTCCATGGCTGACGAGGGAAGTAAAGGACAGCATAAAAGCAAAAGAATCACTGGAGGCAGGGAGGGTACCAGAGATCTGGAAATTAGCTGATGTAACACCGCTGTTTAAGAAGGGAGGGAGGCAGCAGATGGGAAATTATAGGCCGGTTAGACTGACTTCGTTCATTGGCAAGATTTTAGAGTCCATTATTAAAGATGAGATCACAGAGTCCTTGGAAGTGCATGATAAAGTAGGACTGAGTCAGCACAGCTTTGTCAAGGGGAGCTCATGTCTGACAAATCTGTTAGAGTTCTTTATAGAACATAGAACATTACAGCACAGAACAGGCCCTTCGGCCCACGATGTTGTTCTTTGAGGAGGTAACAAGGAAATTAGATAAAAGAGAACCAGTGGACCTGATTTATTTGGATTTCCAAAAGGCCTTTGACAAGGTGCCACATCGGAGACTTTTAAATAAGTGAAGTGCCCGTGGTGTTAAGGGTAAGAAGCTGACATGGATAGAGGATTGGTTGACTGGCAGAAGGCAGAGAGTGGGGATAAACGGGTCTTTTTCAGGATGGCAGCCGGTGACTAGTGGTGTGCCTCA
Source organism: Mustelus asterias (assembly GCF_964213995.1). Lineage (NCBI taxonomy): Eukaryota > Metazoa > Chordata > Chondrichthyes > Carcharhiniformes > Triakidae > Mustelus > Mustelus asterias. Next base: position 209,844 of record NW_027590526.1, read on the forward strand.
GGGGTCGGTGCTGGGACCACAACTTTTCACAATACACATTAACGATTTGGAAGAACGAAATGAAGCCACTGTTGCCAAGTTTGCAGATGATGGAAAGATATGCAGAGGGAGAGATAGTATTGAGGAAGAAGGGGGACTGCACAAGGACTTGGATAGGCTGGGAGAGTGGGCAAAGAAGTGGCAGATGGAATATAACGTGGAAAAGTGTGAGATTATAAACATTGGAAGGAGAAATGGAGGCATAGACTATTTTCTAATTGGGGAAATGCTTAGGCAATCAGAAGCACAAAGGGACTAGGGAGTCCTTGTTCAAGATTCGCTTAAGGTTAACGTGTCGGTTCATAGAACCATAGAAAATTACAGCTCAGAAACAGCCCTTTTGGCCCTTCTTGTCTGTAACAATTGCAAATCAGTTTCAGCTGGTCGGCAGATGAGCAATTCAACATGGAAAAAAATCATTTTTTCCCTTGGACCACCTACTCCCATCTCTGCAACAAGCTACAGGACACCCACACAGGAAGAATGGGCAGTTAGGCATTCAGTTAGAAACATAACTTTTCTTACTTTAACAAAAATAAATAAATACCAAAATACTTCTGACAGCTAATTTGTGGATTGAGGTAGATATGGATAAAGTAAGCTCTCACCCCAGCATGCTTTTAATGTAAGTTTAGAATTGTGACACAAGGTGACAGTTTTGCTCAAGGAAACATCAAGCATGTTAAATACGCTTCGCAGTGTAAGGCAGATGTGACACTGAGCATCAGGAATGGTCAATAGCAGTTTGAACGGTTAGAGGAGCAGACATCACCAATTGGACTCTGCATCGACACACATATGGTGAATATAGTGCTCAGAAAATGTGGGCAGGTGGACAAATTAATACACAGACTGCGGCCATTTAGCGACCTGGCTGCTCCCAATGCAAGGAACAATGGTGTCACACAACACCCTCCAGCAAGTTGGACAGCTTCCCCTGACACTAGCTTCAAAAATGAAAAAGACACAACTTTGCAGCATTCTCTCATGCCTTCCAAAAAGAAATAGGTTGAAACACTGTAATTGAACCTTAGACAAACGGTACAGTCACTGTCAAGCTGCTTTTCTCATTACTTACTGCAGACGAATTGAAGACATCCAGGAGGAGGAAGTTGAGCAGAGCCCAGAGTTCGTGCAGGTTGTTCTGAAGTGGTGAATCCGTGAGCAATAATCCATTTGTTGTTTTAAATTCTCTCACTATTTCAGAGAGCTGTAAATTTAGCAGATTTAAAAACATGACTGTACAAACTGGGTACAAGTTTGAATCATACTACTGGCACAACTGTAGATTCAGACTGCAGTTAAAAGTTCGCTGAACTTTTAGGTGTGTATTCGTGTCTGTCATTTCTCCAATGAATTCAGATATAGTGGCACCAAATGCTTTGCATTAGGAAGCAAAAAGCAAGTGTAGTAATAGTACATCAAGATTACAAACGGTAATCTATAACTTGCAAGACGGGAATATGGAAACTTCCAGAGCCGTCCACAATTGAATGGTATTTCTTTCAAATCGAATCAATGGTTGTGGAAGGAGCAGCTGGTGAAAAAGCAATGGTTGTGGAAGGGGCAGTTGGTTAAAAAGCAATGGTTGTGGAAGGCGCAGCTGGTTAAAAAGCAATGGTTGTGGAAGGGACAGCTGGTTAAAAAGCAATGGTTGTGGAAGGAGCAGCTGGTTAAAAAGCAATGGTTTTGGAAGGAGCAGCTGGTTAAAAAGCAATGGTTGTGGAAGGAGCAGCTGGTTAAAAAGCAATGGTTGTGGAAGGAGCAGCTGGTTAAAAAGCAATGGTTGTGGAAGGGGCAGTTGGTTAAAAAGCAATGGTTGTGGAAGGCGCAGCTGGTTAAAAAGCAATGGTTGTGGAAGGGACAGCTGGTTAAAAAGCAATGGTTGTGGAAGGAGCAGCTGGTTAAAAAGCAATGGTTGTGGAAGGAGCAGCTGGTTAAAAAGCAATGGTTGTGGAAGGAGCAGCTGGTTAAAAAGCAATGGTTGTGGAAGGAGCAGCTGGTTAAAAAGCAATGGTTGTGGCAGGAGCAGCTGGTTAAAAAGCAATGGTTGTGGAAGGAGCAGCTGGTTAAAAAGCAATGGTTGTGGAAGGACAGCTGGTTAAAAAGCAATGGTTGTGGAAGGAGCAGCTGGTTAAAAAGCAATGGTTGTGGAAGGGACAGCTGGTTAAAAAGCAATGGTTGTGGAAGGGACAGCTGGTTAAAAAGCAATGGTTGTGGAAGGAGCAGCTGGTTAAAAAGCAATGGGTGTGGAAGGAGCAGCTGGTTAAAAAGCAATGGTTGTGGAAGGAGCAGCTGGTTAAAAAGCAATGGTTGTGGAAGGAGCAGCTGGTTAAAAAGCAATGGTTGTGGAAGGGGCAGCTGGTTAAAAAGCAATAGTTGTGGAAGGAGCAGCTGGTTAAAAAGCAATGGTTGTGGAAGGACAGCTGGTTAAAAAGCAATGGTTGTGGAAGGAGCAGCTGGTTCAAAAGCAATGGTTGTGGAAGGGACAGCTGGTTAAAAAGCAATGGTTGTGGAAGGGACAGCTGGTTAAAAAGCAATGGTTGTGGAAGGAGCAGCTGGTTAAAAAGCAATGGTTGTGGAAGGAGCAGTTGGTTAAAAAGCAATGGGTGTGGAAGGAGCAGCTGGTTAAAAAGCAATGGTTGTGGAAGGAGCAGTTGGTTAAAAAGCAATGGTTGTGGAAGGGACAGCTGGTTAAAAAGCAATGGTTGTGGAAGGAGCAGCTGGTTAAAAAGCAATGGTTGTGGAAGGAGCAGCTGGTTAAAAAGCAATGGTTGTGGAAGGAGCAGCTGGTTAAAAAGCAATGGTTGTGGAAGGAGCAGCTGGTTAAAAAGCAATGGTTGTGGAAGGAGCAGTTGGTTAAAAAGCAATGGTTGTGGAAGGAGCAGCTGGTTAAAAAGCAATGGTTGTGGAAGGAGCAGTTGGTTAAAAAGCAATGGTTGTGGAAGGGACAGCTGGTTAAAAAGCAATGGTTGTGGAAGGGACAGCTGGTGAAAAAGCAATGTTTGTGGAAGGGACAGCTGGTTAAAAAGCAATGGTTGTGGAAGGAGCAGCTGGTTAAAAAGCTTTTAACACAAGAGCACACTACAGTCTGAATAAACAGATCTGATCTTTGATTTTCAATTCAAATATTTCCACTCCACTCTTCCACTGGTGTTAAAACCCAGAGATTAACTATCGAGCCTCAATAATTAATGGTGGAATAACTTTCCCAGAAGTTTCTGAACCCCTGGAGTAATTTGATTGAATATGGCACAGCGGTTCGCACTGCTGCCTCACAGCAACAGGGACCAGTGTTTGATTTCCGGCTTGGGTAACTGTGTGGAGTCCGCATGTTCTCCCCATGTCTGTGTGGGTTTCCTCCGGGTGCTCCGGTTTCCTCCCACAGTCCGAAAGACATGCTGGTTAGGGTGCATTGGCTGTGCTAAATTCTCCCTCAGTGTAACCCGAACAGGCGCCAGAGTTTGGCGACCAGGGGATTTTCACAGTAGCTTCATTACAGTGTTAATGTCAGCCGACTTGTGACACTGATAAACTTTAACTTAAAAAATGATTGTCTGCATTGGATTGTGAGATTAAAGCGCTCTTTTCCTCAAGATTCACATTCCATCTGTGACAATAAATAGCCCTTTTAATTTAGCTCTTAAAGCTTTGATGGAAGTGTGAAGGAACAGTGAAAGCAGCAAATAACAATTATATTAACCATGAGTACTCAAAATGTATCATTTTCCTTCATTTCAATATCTCTACTCCTGGATTTCCCTCCAACCTTTTGTTCCAATCTTCCTGTCCTTCGTTATCTCATTCACCAGAGAACAGTCACTTCCATCCACACTGAATACTTTTTTACTGTTCTTTGCCACTCCGTCTTACCCCGTCTTTGCATTCCCCTCTCCAGGGGAACAGTGTGCAGCAAACTTCTGTGCCTCATTTTCTGTCTGGTCCCACACATAACTGCACCTTGCTCAAAAATAACCTCACTCCATGATATGTAACCGAGAATGTGACACATGGTTTACAAAGATTTAAAGTTTATTTATTAGTGGCACAAGTAGGCTTACATTAACACGGCAATGAAGTTACTCTGAAAATCCCCTAGTCGCCACACTTCGGTACACTGAGAATTTAGCACGGCCAAAGCACCAAACCAGCAATTTTTTTGGACTGTGGTAGGAAACAGGAACACCCGGAGGAAACCCACGCAAACACGGGGAGAACGTGTAAACTCCAAACAGACGATGACCCAAGCTGGGAATCGAACCTGGGTCGCTGGCGCTGTGAGGCAGCAGTGCGAACCACCGAGCTACCATGTCGCCCCCTGCTCATGCCCCCATGCTACAAATCAAGCCTGCGTTTCTCCCCAATTCACCTGAAGATGAGGCAGAAAATGTAGCATTCACTACAATGGTAGCCATTAACTCTGGTGGTAATGGACGGGATGGGGAAGAGAGCAGAGAAAATGAAGGGAAAACACACTTACCTAAGGGTTTCCCATTTTTGATCCTGTCGGCTTCATCTATAACCAGATATCGCCAATTAAATATTTTGAAAACAGATTTCTCCCTGATGAGCATTTCATACGACGTCACACAGACACCCCACTCTCCAGGAAGGAGGACATCTCTGATGAAAGCTGCCTGATGAAGTAAGAAGTGGGTTACATTTCAGTTTTCCAAACACCAGAAATTTATTTTTCTCGAAGACAATTGGGACGCAGCAGAAACAGATCTGATCACAGGCATTAATCAGACAAATTTAGCTGAATAAAACACTGACGTTGGGATTTTCCAGCCCCGCCAGCAGTGAGCAGCGTCAAGGGCAGAACAGGCAAAGGTGGAGAGCGGCCAAAGGGCAATTGGCTCTTGGCAACTCTCCAAACCATAGAATCCCTACAGTGCAGGAAGAGGCCATTCGGCCCATTGAGTCTGCACCGACCACAATCCCACCCAGGCCCTATTCTCCAAACCATAGAATCCCTCTGTCTGGAGCTCGCTCTGCCTGTCTCTCACCCCTCTCTCCCTTTCTTTCTATTTCATGGCCTTCTCGATCTTTCTCCAGCTCTCCCTCTCTGTAGTCCAGAAGATGAAATCTCCTATTACTGGAGCGGACTCAGTCCATCGGAATCTTGCGGCTTATAGATGCAGAATTTTAACTACAGGATCTTTGGGACTCTATTAGTTAGAATAGAATAGAATAGAATCCCTACAGTGCAGAAGGAGGCCATTCGGCCCATCGAGTCTGCACTGACCACAATCCCACCCAGGCCCTATTCCCGTAACTCCACATATTTATCCTGTTAACCGCCCCCCCCCCTGACATTAGGGTTAATTTAGCATGATCCAATCAACCTAACCTGCGCTTCTTTGGACTGTGAGACTTTTGACGAAGGAGCAGCGCTCCGAAAGCGAAAGGCATTTGCTACCAAATAAACCTGTTGGACTTTAACCTGATGTTGTTAAAACTCTTGCTGTGAGGCAGCAGTGCTCACCACTGTGCCACCACCTCAAGATGTTCCAGTCCAGCACACGATATTCCCTGCCACTGATGGGGCTGGAAAATCCCGCCCAGAGTGTTGCAAAGCAAGGAGAGAGCAATAAATTACTATATAATTAACATATTTGCAAATTTACACTCAAACGTTGTCTGCGTGGCAAATCTCGGATTTTAGTTATGCAGAGCAAAGAAAAGCTGATCTCCAAAGCCAGTCTCAAGGAACCTTGAGGGCTGCCGTTAACACTGGCGACAGATCCATTCTCCACATGCATGTTGAAAACATGTTTTTGAGAGAGTCGACGAAAGTAAATTCAATACAGTGAAAGGCAGGATTAATATTAAAGATTGAATAATGGCCAAATACAAAATCTCAATTTGTTAAGTCTAAATTTATTAAAATTGTATCCCAGGTTTGATGAGTCCTTCATTTATTGTATTTTTATTACACAAAGTGCTTGTTCACACAACGGCAATGCTAGTGGTTATTTATTCAGCAATTTACACAAGGTCATAGAGGTTCAGAGCATGGAAAAAGCCCCTTCAGCCCAACTTGTCCATGCTGCTCTTTTTAAACCCACTTAGCGAGTCCCAATTGCCCGCATTCGGCCCATATCCCTCCATACCCATCTAACTGTCCAAATGCTTTTTAAAAAACAAAATTGTACCCGCCTCTATTACGACCTCTGGCAGCTTGTTCCAGACACTCACCACCCTCAGTGAAAAAGTTGCCCCTCTGGACCCTTTCCTATCTCTTCCCTCTCAGCTTAAACCTATGCCCTCTAGTTTGACTCCCCTACCTTTGGGAGATATTCCAAAATGTGCCGTTATGTTTATGGGTCAGTGTTTAGTGGTAAAAAGAATCTTGCTCCCCCCTGAATGAACTGACTCTCTCGCGACTTGCCCAACAGATGCTGTCTGTCCTTTGGTACCTCACCCATGCAGCTTTTTCACACACAGGTTTTGACAGCAAGTGCTTGCGGATTACTGAATTCCTATTTGGTTAATGACAGATGTGGAGATAGCAACCAGCTTTAAGAATCCTGGCTGTTTTTTCTTGTTCCGATGCTGGGGCAGCAAGGGTAGTTGTACTTTCCCACTGGGGTCGGCCAACATGTGGCAGGAGATCCAACAAGCACCGCACGGATTACTTCCACAGCGTGCAATGCATTTTCAAATTAAACTCCATGCATCAGCTGTATTTTCCAACAGTATTTTAGGGAACATAAAACACAGTTCTTACCCTTTGCTCCTTGTCACGTATTAAACAAATAGCTCGAAGAGTCGGTATCCATCTGTTGAACTCAAGCATCCAGTTGTGCAGTGTAGACTTGGGGACTAGAACCATGTGAGGTCCAGGAATGTTTCTATCATGTTTCATGTCCCCAAGAAGAGCAATAGTTTGCAAAGTCTTCCCGAGACCCTGTTAAACAAAGTAAAACAATTAATTCTCTTAGAATCAAAGGCTGTTTTTTCATCAGTTGAAGCATTTCTGAAATGTACTGGAAGAAACCATTCAGCCCATCAAGTTTGTTCTGCAATTTAATTCGATCATAGCTTATCTACATCGTAACTCAATTTATCTGCCTTGGTTCCATTTCCCTTCACACTAATCTAACAAAAACCTTCGTCTCAGTTTTGACATGTCCAGAATAACCATGTCTCAAGTTTTTTATAAAATAAAAGGCTAGGTTTTGGCAGGAAGGAGGAGAAAACAAACGTTCCAGGTTTCCGCTAACCTTTGAATGGTACACCCTCGAACATCCGGGAGAAGATACTTGTTCCCTATTTACAAACATAGAAGATAGGAGCAGGAGGAGGCCATTTGGCCCTTCGAGCCTGCTCCACCATTCATTACGATCATGGCGGATCATCCAACTCAATAGCCTCATCCTGTTTCCCCCCTCCCCCCCAATAACCTTTGATCCCATTCACCCCAAGTGCTTTACCGAGCCGCCTCTTGAATACATATAATGAATGCTTCACCCCGTTTTGAACCGGGAACCTTTCACGTTAGGCGAACGTGATAACCAGTACACTACAGAGACATTTATCTTCTTAAATCCTTTAAACTAAACATCTCACATGCCTACACCAAACAATTGTTATGTCTACAATCAATGTGTATTCATACCGTTTCATCTGCCAGGATACCATTAATGCCATTCTCAGATAAAGAAATCAGCCAATTCAGTCCACGGATCTGATAGTGGCGGAGTTTCCCTCCGTTTACATCTGTGGAAGAGACCCCAAATATTTAGAGCCTTCGACCGTTGCAAGAGTCTGCACAGAATACAGCTCAAGGGGAAATGAAATCAGTGCCATGACCAAAAGGAAAAGTATTACTGTTTCAGGAACCATTGAACTGAAAGCACCATGACAGCTTGAGACAACAAAAAGCAAGCAGCACAATCCATTTGGTATTAGGGTCTCAATGTTTGCATAAAGAATGTCAGCGTTCAGACGCAGGCTCCAAAACAAAGGTGGTGATTTTCACCACGACTACTACCATTCGAGAGCAACTAAATTGACCTGTAAAAGAAGGCCAAAGTTTATACAGAAACATAAACTGTTAAACAGAGCACCTAAACTTCACTAAGGCAAGTATGAGCAAGATTGGGAGGGCAGAGAGAAGGAATGATGGTGAGGAATCAGTTTACTGGGCTTTGACTGATTTGTAAGAAATCATTGCATGGACATTACTGGGATTTTGAATATGTTATAAGTATTTGGAGCATTGCGTGCAGTTCTGGTCATCACACTACCAGAAGGACGTGGAAGCTTTGGAGAGAGTGCAAAGAAGGTTCACCAGGATGTTGCCTGGTCTCAAGGGTGTTGGCTATGAGGAGAGGTTGAATAAACTAGGATTGTTTTCATTGGAAAGACAGAGGCTGAGGACAGACCTGATAGAGGTGGACACAATGATGAGAGGCATCGGCAGGGTGGATAGTCAGAAGCTTTTTTCCAAGGGTGGAAGTGTTAATTACAAGGGGGCGCAGGTTCAAGGTGAGAGGTATAAAATTTAACGGAGATGTGTGGGGGAAGTTTCTCACAGAGTGGTGGGTGCCTGGAATGCACTACCAGGGGAGGTGGGGGAAGCAGGCACATTGGCAACATTTAAGAGGCATCTCAACGGGTAAATGAATAGGGAGGGAATAGAGGGATACAGACCCAAATAAGGACAGAAGGGTTTTTCTTTATTTTAGTGAGGGCATCATGATTGGCACAGGCTGGGAGGGCTGGAGGGCCTGTCTTGTGCTGTACTTTTCTTTGTTCTTTGATTGGGGAAATGCCATTTGGGAGAACAGATCATTCAGCTCACCATTTCATAGGGTAAGGAACAGATTATCCATGATTCTCAACACCAAAAGGACAGCATGTTACATGTACGCAATCTGTATGATAATCCAATTATTCCTCATGAAAACAGATGTTCCTTTTCATGTGGCGCACACTAACATGTTAAAATGGCTGCTAGGACACCATCAAAAATAAGTTGCAGCAGTTTCTACTCAGTTCCTTGGGAGCATTGGTTGAGAGGGCAAAGCTGAACAAAACAAAGAACAAGGTGAAAGGCTGATATATGAAACACATGTCATACTGGCATGAGGGAGATCTTTCAGCTTTACCCTGCATTTTATTCATGCTGAATCTGACCTCAAAATACTCAATATCCACAATATCCAGTCAGAAAATATGATGTCAGATTACAAGTTAGGCTGGAGTGAGTCCGTGGTGTCTGTCAGCATTAGTAGATTGTTCCATTAAAAAGACCCCTTATGCCAATAAATACAGCCAATTAAACCAGGAGAACGGGAGGTGCTGTTTTTGGAGATTTAATTACAACAAGCTCAAATGTTCCCAAAGGTCTAATTTTGACAAAATTGAACACTGCACATCGATGAATGGTGACTGAAAATGTGAAAGCAATATTGGAAAAGGTAGTGAAAACTGAGCTACATTAACTCATGTGTGAAATAATGAATAAAATGGCTTTACACACATGATGTGGATTCTTCAAACCTTGTGCAGACATTGGTTGCCTTGCTGTTTTCTGACAGTAGCTCTTCATCCTCTTCCTGTTCCGTACGACGATGTCGATAGCTAAGAATTAAAACTGAATTGTTTTGTGCGAGGGGTTACTATTACTTTCCAAACCATTTTAAAAGAGCTGTTACTGCAGTCAATTTCAAATCCACAATCACTTCAGAATAAACAGCACCATACAAATTATTTTGGAGATTGTGCATCACTTTTGTGGTGAGGATTAGTACATAGAATCCTAAAGTGCAGAAAGAGGCCATTTGGCCCATGGAGTCTGCACCGGCCTCAATCCCACCCAGACCCTATCCCCATGATGCCATGCATTTACCCTCGCTAGTTCCCCTGACACTAAGGGGCAATTTAGCATGGCCAATTCACCTAACCCTAATCTTTGGACTGCGGGATGAAACCGGAGCACCCGGAGGAAACCCACGCAGACACGGGGAGAATGTGCAAACACTATACAGACAGTGACCCAAGCCGGGACTCGAACCTGGGTCCCTGGAATCCAGGGGAACTGGATTAATTGTTGGATTTCACAGTGATGTGTTACAGAGCAGAAATCCAGGGGAACTGGATTAATTGTTAGATTACACAGTGATATGTTACAGAGCAGTAATCCAGGGGAACTGGATTCATTGTTAGATTACACAGTGATATGTTGCAGAGCAGGAATCCAGGGGAACTGGATTAATTGTTAGATTACACAGTGACATGTTACAGAGCAGGAATCCAGGGGAACTGGATTAATTGTTAGATTACACAGTGATATGTTACAGAGCAGGAATCCAGGGGAACTGGATTAATTGTTAGATTACACAGTGATATGTTACAGAGCAGGAATCCAGGGGAACTGGATTAATTGTTGGATTACACAGTGATATGTTACAGGGCAGGAATCCAGGGGAACTGGATTAATTGTTAAATTACACAGTGATATGTTACAGAGCAGGAATCCAGGGGAACTGGATTAATTGTTAGATTACACAGTGATATGTTACAGAGCAGGAATCCAGGGGAACTGGATTAATTGTTAGATTACACAGTGATATGTTACAGAGCAGGAATCCAGGGGAACTGGATTAGTTGTTAGATTACACAGTGATATGTTACAGAGCAGGAATCCAGGGGAACTGGATTAATTGTTAGATTACACAGTGATATGTTACAGAGCAGGAATCCAGGGGAACTGGATTAGTTGTTAGATTACACAGTGATATGTCACAGAGCAGGAATCCAGGGGAACTGGATTAGTTGTTAGATTACACAGTGATATGTTACAGAGCAGGAATCCAGGGGAACTGGATTAATTGTTGGATTTCACAGTGATGTGTTACAGAGCAGAAATCCAGGGGAACTGGATTAATTGTTAGATTACACAGTGATATGTTACAGAGCAGTAATCCAGGGGAACTGGATTAATTGTTCGATTACACAGTGATATGTTACAGAGCAGGAATCCAGGGGAACTGGATTAATTGTTCGATTACACAGTGATATGTCACAGAGCAGGAATCCAGGGGAACTGGAGTAATTGTTAGATTACACAGTGATATGTCACAGAGCAGATATGGATGTTAAGTTTGCTGATGACACAACAATAGATTGGAAAATAAATGGTGATGAGGATGTAAGGGGACGATGGAGGGACATAAATAGTTCAGTGAATTGGCAAAGCTTCGCCAAATTGTGTTTAATGGGCGGATGTGAAAATGCACATTTTGGCCTGATGAATATAAAATACACTTAATAACTAAATGGTGCGAGATCACAACATTCTGAGGGACAGAGGGATTGGGCCGTCCTTGGGCATGAATCAAAAGGGGCTAATATACAGGTACAGCAATTAATTAGAAATGTCATAAAATGTTACCATTTATTATGAGGGAATGAATTATTAAATAGGAAGGGTCAGAAATTCCTCAGATATAGGAGCAGAATTCGGCCATTCGGCCCATCGAGTCCGCTCCGCCATTCGATCATGGCTCATCCCCATTTTCCTGCCTTCTCCCCATAACCCTTCAACCCATCACCAATTAAAAATCTGTCTAACCCCTCCTGAAATTTACTCACTGTCCCAGCATCCTCCGCTCTTTGGGGCAGCGAATTCCACAGATTCACAACCCTTTGGGAGAAGTAGTTTCTCCTCAGCTCTGTTTTAAATTTGCTGCCCCTTCTCCTAAGACTATGACCACTCGTCGTAGAATGTCCCACAAGACGAAGCATCCGCTACACGTCTACTTTATCCACACCTTTTATCATCTTGTCAATTTGATCTCTCATTCTTCTAAATTCCAGTATGTTTCCAGTGTGCAAGGCATTGGAGAGACCACATCTGGAGTATTGTGTACAATACTTGATTCCTTATCTATAGAAAGATGGTAATGTGTTAGAAAACTGCCCCAGGCAACTGTGAATTCCTCCAACTGGTATTTAATGTAGACTTGAATTGATTTATTTTAAAACGGTTTATTTTAAACATATTGAGACCGGCCTGAAAGTGGTAGACTGGGGACTATCACACAAATGCTCTCAATCTGATGGTGTGGTGGTATTGTCACTGGACTGGGAGCCCAGAGTCCGAGGGTAATGCACTGGGCAGCCAGCTTCCAATCACACCACAGCAAATAGTGAAATCTCAATTCAATAAAAATCTGTCATTAAAGGCCTGTTGATGGCCATGAAACCATTGCCGTTAAAACCCATTTGGTTCACCGATGCCCTTCAGAGAAGGAATTTATCCGACTCCAGAATAAGACCAGAGGATGCTGGAAAATCTCAGCAGGTCTGGTAGGACCTTTAAGTCTTTCATGTGAATCCAGGTCCACACGATGTGGTTGACTCTGGAATGGCCCAGCAAGCAAGCTGCTCAGTTCAAGGGCAGTTCGGGATAGACCACAAGCAAGGAACTGGGAACAATCTGCACAAAATATTGGCCAGTTATTTTCAGTCTGGAAATGTAAACCTGCCGTTTCGCTCTCAGTCAGGAACAGATCTCAGTTTTACATCAATCTCTGATTTAACAGCACATTGGAGAGCTGGTGCAGACACGATGGGCCAAATGGCCTCCTCCTGCACGAACACTATTCTGTGAAATCTTAGAAAACAGGGAAATGCTGGAATTAAACTCAGCAGGTTCGGCAGCATCTGTGCAGAGAGAGAGAGAGAAACAGAGTTAACATTTCAGGTCTGTGACCTTTCCTGTGAACTGGGGAAAGTTAAAATTGTAACAGGTTTGGAGAAAGGGGCGGGTGGGACAGGGACGAAAGGCAGGTCTGTGAGACGGTGGAAGACAGGAGAGGTTGAATAAGAGAAAAGTGAACCCCCCCCCCCCCCCCAGAGCCAAACTCCCTCAGAGGCTCCCACACTGCATTCCAACAAACTGAACTGGATTGGACTGAAGTCATGGGAATGTAACCCTCACTGAACTTCATGGATCAAGTACATTTCTGGATGGAAATTAGCTGCATCGACTCCAGCCTGGTTGTTGGTGTGAAACAGGAGCTGATGTCTATCTGTGTGTGTGTGTGTGTGTGTGTGAGTCCCTGGCTGCAGCTCCCAGAGAGTTTAAAATCCTGCATCTGTCTCTCTGCAGAGCTGCTGGTTAAATACACATTTACAGCATTTATCAGACAGAAACTTCACTCTCATTCTCTCCCTCCCCTCCCCCAGCCAGTGCTTCTGTTAAAAAAAGGCTAAACGCTTTATTTTGCAGCTCTGATCAGTGGTGAATCATTAACCATGAAGCACAGGGCACACACACACACACCCGGACACACAGCATTGTAAATCAGAAGTGGGAGTTGTAAACGCAGCAACAAAGAACTTTGCAAGATCTTGTTTCAGTTCAGGCAACTTAAGGAAAAGTGAACTTTGCAAGAATCGGCAAAGGGTGCAAACCTGTAGCGGATGGAGTCCTGGATGAACAAGTTGTACAATCCACATTCAGACCTGGCCTCTCTCTCTCTCTCCCTGGCAGTGCAGGGCTGCTGGTTCATTTAAATCCATCTTCTCTCAGCTACCAGTGCTGGTGATGTGAAGCTGGGATGGGGGGGGCGGGGGGGAAGGGAGAGCCTTGGGATGAACCATTTGCCTGGTGCTCACTAACCCCCACACACACAAACACCCCCCCCCCCCCACACACTCAGAGACAGGTTGGTGTTGGACTGGCCCATACCTGGAGTAGGTGGGTTCAGGTGAGGTGGAGGCGCTGTGGTTAGATGGGGGGGTGATTGGGGAGGTGTGGACAGTTTGAGTGACTCAGTGAGGTTATAAAAAGGCTGAGGCTCCTTTGTCCAGTCTCTCTCTCCACGTGGGTTGGTAAGTATCAGGTAAGCTGTGTCTTTGTGAGTGAGTGAGTCAGTGTGTGCTTGCATGGAGTTCCAGCTCTGATATTTTAACCCCCCCCCCTTTCCCAGCACAAAGCCCCTGTTCCTGGATCTCTCTCCCCGCCATGGGAGAGGGGATGGAAGGAGTTGGAGAGATCACCGAGCGAAAACATGTGCGATGGTGAGTATGAACCTCTTCACTTTCTGTCTGCACCTTTCCCGCCTCAGCCCTGCTTTTCTCTCTGTTTGCAGCCTCCTCTCAATCTCCCTCTCCATCTTTCTCTCTCTCAACATTTCTCTCTCTCAATCTCTCTCCCTCTCAATCTCTCTTCCTCTCAATCTCTCTCTCTCTCAATCTCTCTCTCTCTCAATCTCTCTCCCTCTCAATCTCTCTCCCTCTCAATCTCTCTCCCTCTCAATCTCTCTCCCTCTCAATCTCAGTCCCTCTCAATCTCTCTCCCTCTCAATCTCTCTCCCTCTCAATCTCTCTCCCTCTCAATCTCTCTCCCTCTCAATCTCTCTCCCTCTCAATCTCTCTCCCTCTCAATCTCTCTGCCTCTCAATCTCTCTCCCTCTCAATCTCTCTCCCCGACATTCCCCCCCCCCGACATTCCCCCCCCCGACATTCCCCCCCCGACATTCCCCCCCCGACATTGCCCCCCCCCGACATTGCCCCCCCCGACATTGCCCCCCCCCGACATTCCCCCCCCGACTTTGCCCCCTCTGACTGCCCCCCCGACTTTGTCCGAACCCTAACCCTCCACCTGACTTGCCCCCCCCAACATTGCCCCCCCCGACATTCCCCCCCGAATTGCCCAGCTCCCCCTGACTTTGCCCCCCCCCGTGTTTGCCCCCACCCGAGTTTGCCCCCACCCCGAGTTTGCCCCCCCTGCTACCCCTCTCCATCTGTTCCCCCAACGCCTTTCCCCGCGCCACCAACAGACCCAAAACCCGCTGCTGAGTCCCCCCCTCCCCTTACTGCCAATGCCCTATAGATACCCCTCTCAGCTCAATCCCCCCCGAACCCCTCTCCTGAATCCACTCCCAATCCTTTTAAACCCCCCGCCCTCAGTCTCTCACCCCCAAATTCCCCTCTCCCCCCCCCGCCTCCAGCTTCCCACCCCACCGCCTCCAGCTTCCCCCCCGCCTCCAGCTTCCCGCCCCCCGCCTCCAGCTTCCCCGCCCCCGCCTCTGCCCCTCCCCCGATCCCCTCTGCCCCTCCCCCCGATCCTCTCTGCCCCTCCCCCCCGATCCTCTCTGCCCCTCCCCCCCGATCCTCTCTGCCCCTCCCCCCGATCCTCTCTGCCCCTCCCCCCGATCCTCTCTGCCCCTCCCCCCGATCCTCTCTGCCCCTCCCCCCGATCCTCTCTGCCCCTCCCCCCGATCCTCTCTGCCCCTCCCCCCGATCCTTTCTGCCCCTCCCCCCGATCCCCTCTGCCCCTCCCCCGATCCTCTCTGCCCCTCCCCCCGATCCTCTCTGCCCCTCCCCCCCGATCCTCTCTGCCCCTCCCTCCGATCCTCTCTGCCCCTCCCCCCGATCATCTCTGCCCTCCCCCCGATCCTCTCTGCCCCTCCCCCCGATCCTCTCTGCCCCTCCCCCCGATCCTCTCTGCCCCTCCCCCCCGATCCTCTCTGCCCCTCCCCCCCGATCCTCTCTGCCCCTCCCCCCGATCCTCTCTGCCCTTCCCCCCGATCCTCTCTGCCCCTCCCCCCGATCCTCTCTGCCCCTCCCCCCGATCCTCTCTGCCCCTCCCCCCGATCCTCTGTGGCGCGCGCGCGCATCCTCTGTGGCGCGCGCGCATCCTCTGTGGCGCGCGCGCGCATCCTCTGTGGCGCGCGCGCATCCTCTGTGGCGCGCGCGCGCGCATCCTCTGTGGCGCGCGCGCGCGCATCCTCTGTGGCGCGCGCGCATCCTCTGTGGCGCGCGCGCATCCTCTGTGGCGCGCGCGCGCATCCTCTGTGGGAAATGTGGGAAAAGCTAACACACCGTAAGCCTTCTTAACTACCCTATCAACCTGGGTGCCAACTTTCAGGGATCTATGCACATGGACACCCAGATCTCTCTGTTCATCCACACTGCCAAGTATATTACCGTTAGCCCAGTACTCTGTATTCCTGTTCCTCCTTCCAAAGTGAATGACTTCACACTTTTCCGCATTAAACTCCATTTGCCACCTCTCAGCCAAGCTCTGCAGCTTATCTATGTCCCTCTGTCACCAGCCACTTCCCTCCGCACTGTTTTCAACTCCACCGACTCTGGTGTCATCCGCAAATTTAATAATCCATCCTTCTACGCCCTCATCCAGGTCATTTATATAAATGATAAACAGCAGTGGCCACAAAACAGATCCTTGCGGTACACCACTAGGAACTGAACTCCAGGATGAACATTTCCCATCAACCACCACTCTCTGTTTTCTTGCAGCAAGGCAATTCCTGATCCAAACCAGTAAATCAGCCTCAATCCCATGTGTCCGTATTTTCTGCAATAGGTTACCATGGGGAACCTTATCAAACACTTGCTGAAATCCATATACACCACATCAACCGCTTTACCCTCATCCACCTCTTTGGTCACCTTCTCAAAGAACTCAATAAGGTTTGTGAGGGACGACCTACCCTTCACAAAACCGTGCTGACTATTCCTAATCAAATTATTCCTTTCTAGATTATTATAAATACTCTCTCTTATAATCCTTTCCAAAACTTTGCCCACAACTGAAGTAAGGCTCACGAGTCTATAATTACCAGGGTTGTATCTACTCCCCTTCTTGAACAAGGGGACAACATTTGCTATCCTCCAGTCTTCTGGCACTGTTCCTGTAGACAATGACGACACAAAGATCAAAGCTAAAGGCTCTGCAATCTTCTCTCTCGCCTCCCAGAGAATCCGAGGATAAATCGCATCTGGCCCAGGGGACTTATCTATTTTTACCCTTTCCAGAATTGCTAACACCTCCTCCTTATGAACCTCAATCCCGTCCAGTCCAACAGCCTGCATCTCAGTACTCTGCTCGACAACACTGTCCCTCTCCTGTGTGAATACCGACGAAAAATATTCAGTTAGTGCCTCTCCTATCTTTTCAGATTCCACGCACAAATTCCCACTACTGTCCTTGACTGGCCCTAATCTTACCCTAGTCATTCTTTTACTCCTGACATACCTAGAGAAAGCTTTTGGGTTTTCCTTGATCCTATCTGCCAAAGACTTCTCATGTCCCCTCCTGGCTCTTCTTAACTCGCTCTTTAGGTCAAAGATGCGGGTTCAACATTAGAAACATTGCGAAATGTCAACGCCCAGATACTGACTGTTTTTCACCCATTCAGATGAATGAAGGACATTAAGGTCCCTGTGTTTAAAGTTAATGCCAAGCTTCACTGGTGAAAGAATTTTGAAGTGAGAATTATATCCGTACATTCTTGTTCAAAGCGGGGACGCTGGTAACTGCACCACAGGTCACTCATGCAGTCAATAGTAGTTCGTTATCTGCTTATTCTAAAGACTGCGGAGTGAGTGACAAGGCCATCAAAGACACCTGCATATTGTATCAATGCCTTATACAGAACCATGAATGAGATGTGAGGTTTACAATCAATGGATACTCTGTGATACTCAATGGCCTATTCCTGCTTCTAGTTTCTTTGTTTCTATGTTGTCACTAATATATTCCACACCTTCCATCCAGCCAATTGACACAACCAGTCACACACGGATTCTGTCTTCCTGTGGTATGATCCACTTTAACATGCTTCTTGCGGCCTGGAGCGATGGATCCTGATTGTTCGAAGTCAAATTTCTTTCCATGATATACCTGACCATAGAAATCATAGAAATCATAGAAACCCTACAGTGCAGAAGGAGGCCATTCGGCCCATCGAGTCTGCACCGACTACAATCCCACCCAGGCCCTACCCCCACATATTTACCCACTAATCTACACATCCCAGGACTCAAAGGGGCAATTTTTAACCTGGCCAATCAACCTAACCCTCACATCTTTGGACTGTGGGAGGAAACCGGAGCACCCGGAGGAAACCCACGCAGACACGAGGAGAATGTGCAAACTCCACACAGACAGTGACCCGAGCTGGGAATCGAACCCGGGACCATGGAGCTGTGAAGAAGCAGTGCTAACCAGTTTGCTGCCGTGCCGCCCCAAAAATCATTCCAACTCTTACTTCCTCCCCCTGGTGTATCCTGGACAGATATAATGTTGTTACTCAAAACGGTGGGGCCGGCTCCGAATGTATTATCTTTGGACAACAGGTCCTGAAGTGCGAATTCTATCCGTAGATTCCGGCTCAAAGGTGAGGACGCTGGCCACTGCATCACAGGTTCCTCATGCAGCCTATAGTAGTTCGCTATCGACTAATTCTACAGACTGGCGTGTGAGTGACAAGGCTATCATATAATAATCGAAATGCGCAGCCAATTCCGTGTCAAACTGTTTGCGTGCAGATAACACTGCTCTCATCCGGACACGTGGAGAGTATTCCTTCCGGTTCTTGAATTGTGTCTAATAGATTGTGGAACTGAGGTGGCATTCGTGAGGCAAGTTAGCAACATGGAATACGCGAACTCGCACCTGACATTGCTGCATGTGCTGCTTGATTTTCAGAAGTCTGATTAGAAATTAACACCGTCTAATAATGAACAAATATATCCACTCCTGTGGAAAAACAACACGGGAGAATAGGGAGAAAATTGCAGCTGCCCGCAGAGGCCTTTGTATCATCGACAGCACCACGTGAGCTGCATGAAAATTGGCGGCGGGAAGATGTTGTGCCTTTGTTTGAGAAGGTCTCCAGGGAAAAGCCTGGGAACTACAGGCTGGTGAGCCGAAAGACGGGACTGCTTAAGTTTCAAGAAATTATTCAGAGAGACAGGATCGACAGGTATTTAGAGAGGAAATGAATGATTCGGAACAATCAGCATGGATTTCTGAGTGGAAATTCATGTCTCGCCAAGCTGATTGAATTTTTTGAAAGGGTTAGCAAGAAGGGAGATGAGGGCAGTGCAGACCACGTTCTCAATATACACTTTAGTGCGGCTTTTGCCAAGGCACCATGATGCATTTTGCTGCATGAGGTTAAATCGCACGCGATCTAGGGTGAGGGAGCCAATTGGATGCAAAGTTGGTTTGATGACAGAAGACAGAGAGCGATTAAACAGGGCTGTTTTTCTACTGGAGGCCTGTGACCAGTGCTGTGCGTCAGGGATCATTGCTGTGTCCGCTGTTATTTGTCATTTATATTATTGATTGGATGAAAATTTAGGAGGCGTGGTTCGTAAGTTTGCAGATGACACCAAGATTGGTGGCAGAGTGGACAGTGAAGACGGTTATCTCGGATTGAAACAGGATCTTGGTCAATTGGACCAATGGGCCGATGAATGGCAGTTGGATTTTAATTCAGATAAATGTGAAGTGATAATTTTGGTGTCTTGAACCCAGGGCAGGACTTACTCAGTTAAAGTTAGGCGTAGGGGAGAGTTATAGAACAAAGAGATCGAGGAGTGCAGGTTCATAGTTCTTTGAAAGTGGAGACACTGCTGGACAGGATGGTGAAGAGAGCATTCGGCATGCTTTGTTTCATCGGTCAGAACATTCAATACAGGAGTTGGGACGTCTTATTGAAATTGTACAAGGTATTGGTGAGCCCACATTTCGAATACAGTGTACAGTTGTGGTCAACTTATTATGGAAATAATGATATTCAACGAGAGAGAGTGCAGAAAAGATTTTCTACGATGCTACCGGGGCTTGAGGTTTTGAGATTAATGGGGAAGCTGGATAGACTGGGATTTTTTTCCGTGGAGCAGGAGGCTGAGGGCTGATCTAATACAGATATATAAAATAATGGACGGCATAGATAAGAAAGATAGTCAACATCTTCTCCCAAAGATAGGATAGTCTAAAACTAGAGGGCATAGGTTTCAGGTGAGAGTGGAGAGATAGAAAAGAATCTGGAGGGTCAATTCTTTCACACAGAGGATGGTCAGTTTCTGAAACGAGCTGCCTAATGCAGTAGTAGAGGCAGGTACAATTTTATATTTTAAAAGTCATTTAGACAAGTGCATGGGCAGGATTGATGCGAAGGCATATGGGCCAAATGCTGGCAATTGGGACGAGCTTAATCGTGACAACTGGGCAGCATAGACCAGTTGGGGTGGAAGGGCCTGTTTCCATGATGTAAACCTCTATAACTCTATGACTCTATACTGAATATGAAGCTGAATGAAATTAAAAAGTAAAGAAATACACAAGGAATGCTCAGCATGCCAGGGCGCACCTGTTGGTAGGGGCGGGGGTAGATTTGTTGCTTCAAGCTCATGTCCATTCCTGATATGGTTCAGCAATCATTTGGGATTTGTTTTCTTCTCCATTGGTTGTCCGATGCTGCAGCTCCTCCTCCTGTTGTGCACGTGTACAGTTGTATGCTGTCGCTCCACCAGGCTTGCACAACATTTTCACATAGGCCTGGTGCTGCTCCTGGCAGCATAGCAGAACATCTTCTCATTGAGCGAGTCATTGATCATTTGCTTGACGATAATGGTAGAATACTGGACCTTGAAGATGGAGTGGAATCTATAATTTCTGTTGGCCCAGAGAGCCACATGGAATACTCATTTGCTCTTTTCTGGCTCTAGGAATTTCAATTGGTTACATTGATTGCATTGCTGATGATGGCTTTGTTGTTCTATATTTACTTCATTACTTGAATTCATGTAGCACTGTTTCGGGGCATGAACTCGATTCTCCACAGCATGTGAACATAGTAAATAGAAGGAGTCGGTAATTCCTCTCTTAGCACCTGCTCCGTCATTCCTTTTGATTATGGCTGATCACGAAATTCAAAATCCTGATCCCAACATCCCCCCATATCCCATTATCAAATGAGCCCCAAGAGCGATGCCTAACTTATTCTCGAAATCACACAACGTTTTGACCTCAACTACTTTCTGTGGGAGGGAATTGCACAGATTCTCCACTCTATGGCTGAAAACATTTCTCCTCAGCTCAGTTCAAAAAGGTTTACCCCTTATCCTCAAACCATGACCCCAATTAATGAATCTCCCATTTTCGGGAACATTCTTTATGAATCTACCCTGTTTATTCATGATAGAACTTTCTGAGGTTCCATGAAGTCCCGCCTCTTCTAAATCCTAATCAACTTAGTCACCCCTCATATGACGTTATTCTAGATGACCAATGTAGAAAATAACCACTATATTTGCATGCTCAGGAATGAACTTCAGAGGCGGGAGGCAGAGACATTGGCTCCAACTATTATTTTACAAACATGAGGTAACAATCATTTGGTATAAGTTCCCGTTTATTTATGCTTTATTCCTCTAATTATAACGTTCATTCGAAGTTTTCTAAAGAAAGAAACCTTTCCTATGCTTTCTCTCTCTTTCTTCGCACAAGTTTTACCAACTGATAAAACAAAAATAATTCAAATGTCAAATCAGTTGGAAATATCTCCCCTGTCCAAAAACGTTTTGACGTGGAGATGCCGGCATTGGACTGGAGTAAACACAGTCTAACAACACCAGGTTAAAGTACAACAGGTTTATTTGGTAGCAAACGCCACTAGCTTTCGGAGCGCTGCTCCTTCATCGGGTGAGTGGGAGATCTGCTCATAAGCAGCAAACAGGGCATATAAAGTTGTGGGGGTTACAGATAGTGTGGCATGAACCCAAGATCCCGGTTGAGGCCGTCCTCATGTGTGCGGAACCTGGCTATCAGTCTCTGCTCAGCGGAGGAGATGTTCAGAGTACCCTTCATCGTCCAGTACTTCCCCGGAGCGGAGAAGCTACGACATCTCCACCGGAGCCTTCAACATGTCATTGATGAGGACGAACATCACGCCAAGGCCATTCCCACACCCCCACTTCTTGCCTGCAAACAACCGCACAACTTCAAACAGACCATTGTCCGCAGCAAATTACCCAGCCTTCAGGAGAACAGTGACCACGACACCACACAACCCTGTCACAGCATCCACTGCAAGATGTGCCGGATCATCGACACAGATGCCATCATCTCACGAGAGAACAACATCCACCAGGTACATGGTACATACTCTTGCAACTCGGCCAATGTTGTTTACCTGATACACTGCAGGAAAGGATGTCCCGAGGCATGGTACATTGAAGAAACCATGCAGACGCTACGACAATGGATGAATGAACATCGCTCGACAATCACCAGGCAAGACTGTTGTCTTCCTATTGGGGAGCACTTCAGTGGTCACGGCATTCGGCCTCTCATATTCGGGTAAGCGTTCTCCAAGGCGGCCTTCACGACACATGACAGCGCAGAGTCGGTGAGCAGAGACTGATAACCAGGTTCCGCACACATGAGGACGGCCTCAACCGGGATCTTGGGTTCATGTCACACTATCCGTAACCCCCACAACTTGCCTGGACTTGCAAAATCTGACTGGCTGCCCTGTCTGGAGACAATACACATCTCTTTAACCTGTGCTTAATGCTCCCCCCACTCACTTTGTCTGTACCTTTAAGACTTGATTAGCTGTAAAGACTCGCATTCCAAACATTATTCATTGTTCTGTAAATTGAGTTTGTGTCTTTATATGCCCTGTTTGCTGCTTGTGAGCAGCGCTCCGAAAGCTAGTGGCGTTTGCTACCAAACAGACCTGTTGGACTTTAACCTCGTGTTGTTGGACTCCTTGCTGCACAAACGTTTTGTCATGGTCAACTGTCTGCCAGGCTCGCTCTTTCATCCTGACAAACGAACCTTGGATATTTCTTGATGTTAATCTGATGTAGGGTACTGTCAGTTGTCCCAGGGTTAGCAGATGAATAATCGTCAGTGTTGGATCAGTAATTGATAGTAATAGCGTCTTTTGTGGCTATGTTACGACCAGCGAATGAAAAATGCAGTCCCCCTAACATTATGAGAGGAGCAGGAAGATGTGGTCGATGGTGAGTGCAAAAAGGAGGATGTTGACATTTCAGGACATGGCGAGATAGAAATGTAGAAGGCATTTGAGTTTAAGATTTTGAAAAAACATTAAGGTAATCAAGTCCCCAGGAGCAGATGGGGGCTAACCACGTATACTGAGAGAGGGGAGGGAAGAAATTGCTCAGGACTTTGCCAAAATCTTTGCATCGTATTTAGCCATGGATGAGGTGCCAGAGGATTGGAGAACAACTAACATAAAACAGAGAACATAGAAAAGCTCCAGCACAAACAAGTCCTTCAGCCCACAAGTTGTGCCGAACATATCCCTACCGACTCAGCTTACCTATAACCCTCTATCTTACTAACTTCCATAAACTTATCCAAAAGTCTCTTAAAAGACCTTATCGAATCTGAATCCACCACCACTACCGGCAGCCGATTTCACGCACCCACCACTCTCTGAGTGAAAAACCTACGCCTAAATCTCCTCTGTACCTACTCCCCAGCACCGGAAACCTGTGTCCTCTTGTGGCAACCATTTCAGTCCTGGGTAAACGCCTCTGAGAATCCACTCTATCAATACCTCTCAACATCTTATACACCTCTATCAGGTCACCTCTCATCCTTCGTCTCTCCAAGGAGGAAAGACCTAGCTTTCTCAACCTATCCTCATAAGGCATGTCACCTAATCCAGGCAACATCCTTGTAAATCTCCTCTGCACCCTTTCTATGGTTCCACATCCTTTCTGTAATGAGGCAACCAGATCTGGGCACAATACTCCAGGTGGGGTCTGACCAGGGTCCTGTACAGCTGCAGCATTATCTCCCGATTTCTAAACTCAATTCCTCTGCTGATGAAGGCCAGTATTCCGTATGCCTTCTTAACCACAGCCTCTACCTGCGACGCGGCTTTGAGTGTCCTATGAACCCGGACCCCAATATCCTTCTGATCTTCCACACTGCCACGCGTCTTACCCTTAATATTATTTTCTTCCATCCTATTCGACCTGCTAAAGTCCAGCAAGGAAATCATTTTGCTGACCAGGTGAAACCGGATTGGGAGTGGACAAAGCCTGTAGGGTTAGCAGCAATAGCAGTTGAGGACAGTCCAGATATTGATGTTAAACACGTGCAGGAACAAGCAGATGAAGAGGAAAAGGAGAATGGAAAAAAAGATAGAGAATGGAAAGGTGATAATGGATTATGGAGGAGAGAAGGGACAATAATAGTTCCTGAAATAATACAGCATTAGCTGCTGAAGACTTATCACGGAATAGTACACATGAGCAGGGACAGAATGCTTGATTTCTTGAAGAAATGGGAACATTGTCAGAGGGTCTGAAGTGCACCCTAGTGGTACCAGGACGTCCCTGCAAGATTAAAATGGGAAGTCAACTCAGACCCAAAGGACCCTGGGAGAATTTACGAATTAATGTGCCAGGGCCATTCCCACGGGTACAGGGAAAGCGTACTGTTTAGAAATTGTAGACTAGTTTACTCGATGGGTTGAAGCATTTTCATGTAAAGATACCAGAGCTACAACAGTAGCTGTGATATTAGCAAGTGAGAGAATACCCAGGTGGAGAATGCCTCTTCAGCTGGATTCTAATCATGGAACTCATTTCACGGTATGTGTAGGGGCCGGGGGTGGGGGTGGGGGGGGGGTGGTGGTGGTGGGTGGGGGGGGGGGGTGCGTTGATAGAGCTCTGCCGTATGTTGGGAATAAAACAGAGGTTTCACATGCCATAGCACCCTTAGAGTTGAGGGATGGTCGAGAGGATGAATTGAATATGGAATGATCTAATAGACATTCTACATTTACTCATGAGGAAGTTGATCGCGCAACAGCAGCACCGAGATTGGACTAAATTGGTGGGACAGAGTACTCCTAAATTGCCTTCACCAGGAGATAAGGTAATGGTGAAGCTCATGACAGGCAAAAAGGGGCTAGGAGATCGCTTGGAAGGGCCTATTGATGTGTTGGTTACAGGGCAGACATGTGCCCTAATTGGTGAGAAGTGCGACCCGCGCTGGAAACACTGGACTCAGTGAACGCCGTTGGTAAACCCCAAAATTCCAAACCTGACCCAGCGACTGAATGGTTTAATATAATAGTATAAGTGGCGAAAATCTGATTAGATCAAATTTATTCTGATTGTTAAATTTAAGCTCGCGAGGCCATCTGAATTCTATTACAGATTATGTGCACAGAAGGTCTCTGACCTGCCACAGCTACAATCAACGCACAGTTCCAATTAAGTTCGACCGGACATCCCCCAATGCGGAAGCAAGTCAAGTCGTGAGCGCATGCAATTGTGGCGCAGTGATTGTGCACGTTTTGTAAACAAGCTGTATTATTACCTGAAATTGATCAACAATTGTGGTTGATTGTAAGACAGAAGTTGTAGAGATTGTTGTAATGAATGCTTGTGATTGTGTCTTGTTAGTATTGAACGTACAGATTTGGACTCAGGTGGGACCAGCAACTGAGCACCTTCAGCATTCCCCTCGGGTGGTACTTGTTAATACTTACGAATATATGGGACAAACATATGCTAGATTGACCAGTCAGGCGAAGTGTTGTGTATGTTCGCACATCCCCATACATGCAGGAGGGGGAATACCATTGCAGCCAATGCCCTTAACATGGTCTGAATTAGTAAAGGTGGATCAAACAGCCCGGAATTCCATGCATCCTGGACATCCAATATCAGGATTCATCAGTACATGGGTAAGTGAAGAATTTCATAGCAGTGAGCCTTGCGCAGCGAAATTAAGTCAGAGGGAAACCAGCTCCTAGTTTAGTTTTAAAACAGCCAACACCAAAACCAAAAGGGATATATTGTGTTTGAAACATGGAAGGCCAAGGGGAAAACGTAGGCATAAGTGAATGTGACCACATGATATATCGAACCATCTGGCTATGCCTGAATCCACCTCGTAATGATCAGTCTTGCAATATTTCTTATTGCTGCAGAGGAGGCAATACTTATCCAACTCTCAGTGGAAAGTAATGGATTTGTGGAGAGAGGGCATTTCCTTGGCTCCCTGTCGGATGGAAGGAGTTGTGTTACCTTGGATATGCATTCCCATGCATATATCACATTCCTAAATTCCTTCCCCTGCCAAGACATCGACGAGGTTTTCCAGCAACACAACGGTACTTTGGCATATTGTTTTCCCAATATGGAGTAGCTCAAGCGATCTGTGAAATTCTGGTTCTCCACTCCATTTTGGAACAAGTCGCCAGTGATGCAGCAACTGCCATTGCTAAGGTTAATGACGAGATGGTAACCATGCAAACGGTGTTACTTCAACACAGATTGGCATTAGATCATGTCTTGGCGGCAAGGGGCAGGACTTGTGCAGTGATTGGATCAGAATGTTGCACGTACGTACCAGATAGTTCAGAAAACATATCTAATCCGGTTAATCATTTCAGGAAAGAGGTGGAAATACTCAAATACCTTGTACCATTAACCTTAGGTGCTTGGCTCTCACGCTGGCCGGGCTACTTGGACACATCAATCCTACAAGCGACTGCAATATTTTTCATGGTGTTCTTGGAATTGATGGTGCTTGTCAATGTAATTAAGTGTGCTTGTGCAAGGTTGTCGAAGTCCACAGAAGGGATGGTACCAGTGATGACAGTTAAGTTGAGCAAGCAAGATAAGAAGGGACCAGTCATACTTCAGGACACAGGAACAAGGATTGGGACACTTTTATTTGAGTGGCCTTATCTTGGGCTATAGCCAAGGGCCAACAACAGGGACTGATGCCGGGGGGAGGGAGGGGGAGTGGTGGTATAGAATTCTTAGTGTGTGACCCTTCATTTTAGTTTTACTAACGTAAGTAGACTGGGTTAAGGTAAGTAGAACGTGTCTGATACACATATTCACAATGTGCCTGGGACAAAATATGCAAAAGGTATTGTAAACTGCAAAGGTATTATAAACTGTACAACCACAAATTAACCAAGTATTATAAGCTTAAATGGTATTTTCAATATATATGTATTGTGCGCCTTGGCAGGCTTCGTTCTGATTGCAGCATGATGGTAAATGCAGTGATAGACAGGCCGAAATCTTTTGATATAATGGAGCACAGAAAGGCAGCTTCTGTTATCTGGTTTTGGCTATGCAAAAGCCAAGGTTAATAGGCCTACTATTTAAGGTAGTAAATTCGCTCATGGGTAGCGAGGCTAGATAAGTCTCTCAAGCTGATAAAGGAGGCCCCGGTTCCAGCGAAAGAGTAACTCCTTTCACCAACTAAAAATCCTAAGATGTTAGTTACTGCTGATGACGTGGGTTAGGTTTCCGAGATAAAGGGGAAGGAATCTCCTATTCCTGTTGACAGGTGGAACGTTTTTGGCAGAGGTACTAACGTTGAATATTGTGATTGGGCCCTCCAGTTTTGATTGACGAGACAGGGTGGGGTATTGAAATGGCCAGAATAACATAATAATTTTACCTTTTAATATTAGTTCAGACAGGACAGTCAACCCTCATTGACTGTGTCTCCCGCCTCATGCATGCATTCGCAAATAAAATCATGTTGCTCTTTAATATTATACTGTCTTTCACAGTCTATGCATTGGTTGAATATGGTTCAAAACTTTATATAGACGATGTGGAGGAGGGGACTGAGTGTAGGGTAACAAAGTTTGCAGACGACACAAAGATAAGTGGAAAAATGAATCGTGTGGAGGGCGGAGAAGGTCTGCAGAGAGATTTGGACAGGCTGAGTGAGTGGGCGAGGATCTGGCAGATGGAGTATAACGTTGACAAATGCGAGGTTATTCACTTTGGAAGAAATAATAGCAAACTGGATTATTATCTAAATGGAAAGAAATTACAACATGCTGCTGTGCAGAGGGATCTGGGGGTCCTTGTGCATGAGACGCAAAAACCCAGTCTGCAGGTGCAGCAGGTGATCAAGAAGGCAAATGGGATGTTGGCCTCTATCGCAAGGGGGATAGAATATAAAAGCAGAGATGTCTTGCTGCATCTGTACAGGGCATTGGTGAGACCGCAGATGGAATACTGTGTGTAGTATTGGTCCAATTATTTGCGGAAGGATATATTGGCCTTGGAGGGAGTGCAGAGAAGGTTCACCAGGTTGATACCAGAGATGAGGGGTGTTGATTATGAAGAGAGACTGAGCAGATTGGGTATGTACTCATTGGAATTTTTAAGGCTGAGGGGGGATCTTATAGAGACCTATAAGATAATGAAGGGGCTGGATAGGGTAGAGGTGGAGAGATTCTTTCCACTTAGAAAGGAAACTAGAACGAGAGGGCACAGCCTCAAAATAAAGGGGCGTCAGTTTAGGACAGAGTTGAGGAGGAACTTCTTCTCTCAGAGGGTGGTGAATCTCTGGAATTCTCTGCCCACTGAAGTGGTGGAGGCTACCTCGTTGAATATGTTTAAATCACGGATAGATGGATTCCTGATCGGTAAGGGAATTAGGGGTTGTAGGGATCAGGCGGGTAAGTGGAACTGATCCACTTCAGATCAGCCATGATCTTATTGAATGGCGGGGCAGGCTCGAGGGGCTAGATGGCCTACTCCTGCTCCTATTTCTTATGTTCTTATGTTCCTATGTAACAAGTACAGAGCACCAGAGGGGAAAACTCAAAAATTCCTCTTACATCCCCTTCAATGAGCGTCTAGGATAATCTGCCAATGGGGAAGTGACTTTAGCCAAGATGGGAGTTAGCATCCAGATTTAATGGACGAATGAGACGTCATTATGCTAGGTGGCAAAATTGAATTGGCTGAGGTCATGTCAGGGATTATTCTTGATATGTATATACGAAAGATGATTTATTTTAAGCTAGCATACGGTCAGAATGATTGATAAGAATAACGTTAAATGATCTGTTTTGGCTTGTAAAGGTCAGAGCGATTCGGAGTGATCCGACTGCTCCATCTGAGAGTTGACTCAACCCTCTGACGATCTGCAAGCAGCTGCTGGTTAAATAAATTTGCGCCTTTGGTTCAAAAACACTGGCTTTGTGAGTCTTATATTGTCTGAGATATGCTGAGAGTACTGGCCACCTCGGGTACCCCACCAACAGGCTATCAGGATGGGTTTAGTTGACCCCTCCTGATAGGAGTTTACTGAATCAAAAACGCGGCTGGAAAGATTTATAAAGTTATGTTAACTGTCTAAAGATGTTCATTCTTTTCCTTCTTATATATTTTCCTTTTTTTAATAAGCTGTGACCTTTGATATTTAACATCATTACAAATGGTCTGAAATATATTTATTGCGATTTTAGATCATTCATCATTTTATACAGATTGAAAACTTGTTGTGGCAGCTGATTCAAGTTTCGTTTTGGGGTTTGGATAGCCTTGTATTTAACAGCTGCAATCTCCAAAAGTATGCAATAGTATGTTTTGGGTGTGAGAACCAATTCAAATGCTAATCAGTTTGCACATTACAATTGAAAATGGGTGCATTGTATGACAGGTCTGAGGGATATGGAGGGGGTTTAATTTAAAGAACACGGATTTCCCCTCCCAACACCCGCCCGTTAAATAAACGGGTTTTTGATTTCTGAATTCTCCCTTCATATGTGTTCTTGTTTTTCCCCACAACTGATCAGTTTGCTGTGATCTCAATCTCTTTGGAAAACCCCTGCAGTAAACAAGAGATCAGGAAACATAAGAGGGTTTGTTTATTTTCCACACACATAAACAAGGCAAGAGTTATGACAACTGCCGCCATTTCTTGCATTTGTGCAACAGAACATAGAACATAGAATAGTACAGCACAGACCAGGCCCTTCGGCCCACGATGTTGTCCCGAGCTTCATCTGAAACCAAGATCAAGCTATCCCACTCCCTATCATCCTGGTGTGCTCCATGTGCCTATCCAATAACCGCTTAAATGTTCCTAAAGTGTCTGACTCCACTATCACTGCAGGCAGTCCATTCCACACCCCAACCACTCTGCGTAAAGAACCTACCTCTGATATCCTTCCTGTATCTCCCACCACGAACCCTATAGTTATGCCCCCTTGTAATAGCTCCATCCACCCGAGGAAATAGTCTTTGAACGTTCACTCTATCTATCCCCTTCATCATTTTATAAACCTCTATTAAGTCTCCCCTCAGCCTCCTCCGCTCCAGAGAGAACAGCCCTAGCTCTCTCAACCTTTCCTCATAAGACCTACCCTCCAAACCAGGCAGCATTCTGGTAAATCTCCTCTGCACTCTTTCCAGCGCTTCCACATCCTTCTTATAGTGAGGTGACCAGAACTGCACACAATATTCCAAATGTGGTCTCACCAAGGTCCTGTACAGTTGCAGCATATCCCCACGGCTCTTAAACTCCACCCCCCTGTTAATAAAAGCTAACACACTATAGGCCTTCTTCACAGCTCTATCCACTTGAGTGGCAACCTTTAGAAATCTGTAGATATCGACCTCAAGATCTCCCTGTTCCTCCACAGTCTTCAGAACCCTACCTTTGACCCTGTAATCCACATTTAAATTAGACCTACCAAAATGAATCACCTCACATTTATCAGGGTTAAACTCCATTTGCCATTTTTCAGCCCAGCTTTGCATCCTATCTATGTCTCTTTGCAGCCTACAACAGCCCTCCACCTCATCCACTACTCCACCAATCTTGGTGTCATCAGCAAATTTACTGATCCACCCTTCAGCCCCCCCCTCGAAGTCATTAATAAAAATCACAAAGAGCAGAGGACCAAGCACTGATCCCTGCGGCACTCCGCTAGCAACCTGCCTCCAATCCGAAAATTTTCCATCGACCACCACCCTCTGTCTTCGATCAGACAGCCAGTTACATATCCAATCGGCCAACTTTCCCTCTATCCCACACCTCCTCACTTTCATCATAAGCCGACCATGGGGGACCTTATCAAACGCCTTACTAAAATCCATGTATATGACATCAACTGCCCTACCTTCATCAACACACTTAGTTACCTCCTCAAAAAATTCTATCAAATTTGTCAGAAGATGGATAAGTGAAAGAAAGTGGTTCAGAGCAAGACCAAAAGAACAAAGCATACAATGGTTATAGCTTTCCTCTGAGCCCCGAGTCCATAATCAAAACTCCATTGGTATAGTCCTTCAGAATGCAGGTGGCTGAGGATGATGCTGTCTTCCGGACTGGACATAAGATTCAGTTAATTGATGTATCTCTGTGACAGCAAATTCTAAAATCAATTCACAATTATTTGTAACATTGGATATTGTAACAGATGCAGGTTGTATTAGATTATCTATCATTTTACATTGGATCTGGTAACACTGCGTTATCTTTTTCTTTAGTTGTGGTGAATTTAAAATCAGCTTGATAGCCAATAAAGTAAAGGAAATTTGATTTATTAGTCACAAGTAAGGCTTACATTAATACGGTAATGAATTTGCTGTGAAATTCCCCTCGTCGCCAGAGTCCGGTGCCTACTGGGATCAATGCACCGAACCAGCACGTTTTTCAGAATGTGGGAGGAAACTGGAGCACCCGGAGGAAATGCACGCAGACATGGGAAAAAAACGTGCAAACTCTACACAAACAGTCACCCAAGCTGGGAATCGAATCCAGGTCCCTGGTGCTGTGAAGCAGCAGTACTAACCACTGTGCTACCGTGGTTAAGAGATCTGTATTCCTATCGAGATACGAAATTCTAAGCAAAATGAAGTGATAGCTAACAGGATATGAAGAACTTTCTAAGCACACACGGTTGTATAAACTTTCAGTTTATTATTGCTGTGTGTATGGTTAATAAGAGGCAAGAGTATGTCCGAGCATCTAATTGCTTTATTGGGCATAATGTTATTGCCTGGGGTCAATGTTCGTATTTATTTTGATATCGTGCAAGATAATAATACACATTGCATTTTACTTTCAATTCTGGGAGGTTTCGGGGGGATTTGAGGAAAAACCGTTTTACTCAGAGTGTGGTGACGGTCTGGAATGCACTGCCTGGGAGGCGGTGGAGGCGGGATGCCTCACATCCTTTCAAAAGTACCTGGATGAGAAATTAGAACGCCATAACATTCAAGGCTGGCAGGTGGGATCAGGTGGGTAGGTCAGAACATTTCATGCATCGGTGCAGATTCGATTGGCCGAAGGGCCACTTCTGCACTTTGATATTCTGTGATTCTGTGACAACTGCGGAGAGGAATCGACCTCACTCGCACGGAAATTCTGACTGACTCACACAGTTGGTAAGTCGGCACTGCTCGCTCAATTAGTCAGTCAGCCTCGCTGGCTCGGTCAGTCAGCCTTGCTCGCTCAGCCAATCAGTCTTGCTCGCTTAGTCAGTCTGCATTTCTCAGTCGGCCTCTCTGCCTTACTCTATCCGTCGGACAGTGGGCCTCGCTTGCTCGGTCCGTCAGTTGGCCTTGCTCACTCGGCCCATCTGTCAGTCTCGCTCACTCAGTCCAGCTTTCAGCCTCACTCGGTTAGTAATTCATTCAGCCTCACTCACTCTCTTGGTCAGTTGGCTTCATTCGGTCAGTTGGTCAGTCAGCCTGACTCCTCATTCAGTCTGCATTACTCGCTCAGTCATTCAGTCAGCCTCGCATGCTCGCTCAGTCAGTTGGAGTCCCTCGTCATTCAGTTTGACTTATCCACTGAGTCGGTGAGTCGACCTCGCGTAGTTGGCCTCACTCACTTGGTCAATCAGCTTCGCGCAGTCATTCTGACTTACTGGTTCTGTCAGTGAGCCTCGCTCGCTCCGGTGGTCATTCGGCCTTACTCACACGGCCAGTCAACCTCGTTTCGTCGGTCAGTCGGGCTCGCTTACAAAGTCAGTTGGCTTTGCTCACTCACTGATACCCCATTGCTTGCTCCGTCCGTCAGTATCGCTCAGTCAGTCAGTCAGTTGGCCTGGCTTGCTTGGTCATTCAGTGAGTTAGCTTCACGCTGTTGGTCGGTGAGTCGGTCAGTTAGTTGGTTTGTCAGCCTTGCTCGCTCGATCAATCAATCGGCCTCGCTCACTCGATCAGTCAGTCAGCCTTGCTTGCTCGCACGGTCAGTCGGCTTGGTCACTCAATAGGTCTGTTTTCCTCAATCGCTCAGTCTGTCATTCAGTCAGACGCGCTCGGTCAGTTGACCTCACTCGGAAGGACAGTTGGAGGCTCGGGCTCACTCACTCGCTTGTTCGTTCGGCCTTACTTGCTCGGTCACTCGGCCTTGCTCGGTCAGTCATCGAGTCAACTGCATTCTCTCTGTTGGTTGTACTATCAGACTCGCTCAATCGGTCTGTCAGCCTGTCGGCCTCGGTCAGTCGGTCAGGCTACTTTGCTCGCTCGGTTGGTCAGTCAGCCTCACTCGCTCTATCCGCCGGTCTGTCTGCTGCACTCAGTCGGTCCATTGGTCAGTCAGCCTTGCTCGGTTAGTCTGCCTTACCCGACCCCTCGGCCAATCAGCCTCACTCTTTTGGTCCATTTGTCAGTCGGCCTCACTCGGTTGGTGAGTCAGCCGAGCTCAATCAGTCACTCAGTCAGCCTCACTTGCTTGGTCAGTCGGCCTTTCTCGGTTAGTCTGCCTTGCTCGATCGGACAGCCTCGTTTGCTCAATCGGTCTGTTGTCCCAGTCAATTGGTCTGTCATTTTGTCAGCCTCGCTCACTCAGTTATTCAGAGATTCGGGCTCATTCACTCGGTTGGATTTTTGACCTCTCTTTCCCAGTATGCAGGCCTCGCTCGGTCAGTCATAAAATCTACCTCAATTGCTCGATGTTTGTTCTATTAGCCTAGATCACTTGCTCTGTCACTCAGCCTCGTTTTATTAGTCAGTTGACCTCAGTCTCCCAATCTGTCAGTCTGCCTCATTCACTCGATTAGTCAGTCCGCCTCACTCGCTCGCACAGTCAATAGACCTCGCTCACTCAGTCGGCCTGTTGACCTCAGTCGCTCGGTCTGCCATTCAGTCAGACGCGCTCGGTCAGTCATTTGAAGACTTGGGCTCACTCAATGTTCAGTCAGTCGGCCTTGCTCAGTCACTATTAGAGTCAGCCACATTCACTCGGTTGGTTGAACTATCAGCCTCGCTCAGTCTGTCTGTTGGTCAGTTGGCCTCATGCAGTCAGTCCGTCTGCCTTTGCTAGTTGCTCAGTTGGTCGGTCTGCTTTTCTCCCTCGGTCGGTTGGTCAGTTTCGCTTACTCAGTTGGTCAGTTTGCTTTGCTTGCTCAGTTGGTTAGTCGCCTCAATCGCCCAGTCGCTCAGTCAGCCTCAGTTGCTCAATCCGTCGGTCAATTGGCCTCACTCAGTCGGTCACTCTGTCGCACAGTCAACTGGTCAGTCAACCTCATTCCCTTGGTCCATTTGTCAGTCAGCCTTGCTCGGTCCATTGGTCAGTTGACCTCTGTCAGTCAGTTCGTCAGTTGGCCTCGCTCACTCAGTCAGTCAGTGGGCTTCACTAGCTCAGTCAGCCGCTCTCAGTCTTTTGGTAAGTTGGACTTGCTCAGTCGGTCAGTCAGTTGGCCTCGCTCACCTTGTGGCTGGTGCTGCTCTGCTGCACCTGTATGTGCAACCCCTGTGACCTCACATCCTAGGACCTGCCCCACCCTGATTTGCTATTCCTGATTGGAGGATTAGCATCCAATGTGTGTCAGGGATGAAGATGATGAACAGGATAACTAGCCAATGAGAGGACAGAGACACTTTGAAGCCCTAAGGGATTGTAACGACGGACAATTTGGCTGACCAACAGAAGAGGAGAAATGGCGTGTGGCGCATTTCTGTCCAGTGAGAGACAAGACCACAATGATGGATAGGTGGAGCGACCAGTTGCAGAGCAGAGTTGACAGCGGTTTTTCATCTGTCCAATCAGTATGATGGTGGCGGGTGTTTTACTGTTTGAATGTCCATAAGGAAGGGAGAGAGGCCGTTTGGGTGGGTTTTCCTATCAGCGTTTAATAAATTGAAGAATTGTAGTAAAGGGAAATTGCAGCACATTTTTCATCTGCCGTCTGAACTGAGTCTGTGTCACAGCGTAAACTGCCGTGTTAGTGCAGCAACTCAGGAGCTGCATCATGAAGCCAAGTTCCATAAATAAATTAGGCAAATTTAAAGTATGATACCCTAACCACGAAAGTCGGTTAGATGTAGAATAAACCATGAACATTGACCATAACAGGATGAAATTGGCTGAGATAACAAACAATAAAATGATGGATTTCCTTCGACTCTCCATCTCAGGGTCTTTGGGATTCTCCCCACTGCTTTGAGCTCGGAGTCTCCTGCGGGCTCTGCTGCTCACTAAAATATGTCTCATGGTGAAAACATTGAGCAGAAGAATCAGGACAAACGGGACACATGGGTTTAGAATGTTGTGGACAAACACGATTGCCACCCAGGCCAGAGATATCTCAGCATTGATTGTCATTTCACAAAACCAGGGTATGTTCACCAGCCAATATTTACCGGTTAACATAAAATACCAGAAAATGTTCTTTAAGCAGCTCAGCACGGTCACTGTTCCCAGAACCACAGCTGCCGTTCTCTCACTGCAATAATTACTTTTCAATTTGGGACAGCAAATGGCCACAAATCGATCAAAGGTGAAAGTGACAGTGAACCACACAGAACAATCAGTGGCTGCAAAAAGCAGGACAGCGTGGATATTGCACACAGATATGAACCTCAGGAATAAAAACTGTTCCCCAAAAACAATGGGAATGTGTCTCAATATCAGGTCGAGAATAATGACCAGTAGATCCCCCACTGACATGGCCACGAGGTATTGAATGATACATTTGGACAGACCACATTTCCTGCTCTTCAGCGTCACAATTGTGATTACGTTCACTGAAAGGAAGAGAAACAAAGAATAAAATCATACAGCAGGCTGGGGAAGAAGTCACGAATTTCAGTGAGGTGATGTTTACAAAGACACACTGATACACATCCACATACACACAATACACATACACACACACACACACACACACACACACACACACTCTCTCCCAGAAACACAGGAACACATAAATACACGCAAACTCACCATTGGACAAATGAACATAAACCCATACGTGAAAATTGTCCTCGAGACACAGGAACACAAACCCACAAAATGTTCTGGAGACAAAGGAACACGAACCTGAACAGGAAATTCTCCTGGAGGCACAGGAGCACAAACACAGACACAGGCGCAAACTCTTCTGGAGGTACAAGACATATACACACACATAAACTCTCCCAGAGACACAGGAACACACACTCACACGCACAAATAAACACGAACTGGCAAAAGCACATAAATAGCGCACTCTCCCAGATTGAAACACATTCAGTTACACACACTGATATTAACGCACAGAAGGACACACACAGACCCATAAAAAAGCACAAACGTTTAAATACACACATGCATAAAAAATATCCTCAGACACTAATACACGAAAAGACAGACACTTGCATACACAAACATAACATTTAGAAACATAGAAACCAGAAGCAGGAGGAAGACATTTGGCGCAGTGAGCCGACACAAACATTTATTTTGATCATGGTTGGTCATCGAATTCAGTATCCTGAGCGCTCCCAGCCCCCACCTCCCCCCCCCCCCCCCCCCCACCAACCCCATATGCCTTGAATCCTTTAGCCTCTGGAGCTAGATTTAATTTATTAGTTCCCAGAAAACGTTTTGCCTCAGTTACATTCTGGTAGTGAATTCCAGACTTTGACCACCCTCTGGTTGAACAAATCTTTCCTCATCTCTGCTCTGAGATGTTTACCCCTTATCCTCAATCTATGACTCCTAGTTCTGGAAACCCCCACCATTGTGATTATTCTTTCTGAATCTACCTTGTCTAACCCTGTGAGAGTTTTATAAGTTTCTATGAAACCCCCTCTCACTCTTTTAAACTCCAATGATTATAATCATAACAGACTTAGCATCTCCTCATTTGGCAGACCTGCAATCCCACGAATGAGCTATGCCCCCTCTATAGCAAGGGCATCCTTCCTCGGAAAATGATACCAAAACTGCACAAAATACTCCAGGCGCGGCCTCATCAACACCCTATATAATTCCTGTAAAACATCTTTATTCCTATAATCAAAACCTGTTGCTATTAAGACCAATGCACCATTTGCCTTCCTTACTTCCTGCTGTACTTGCGTGCTTAATCTCAGCGACTGGTGCACGAGGGCACCAAAGTCTCGCAAGGTATCAGCTTCTTTAAATTTATAAGAAGTTTCAAGAAATAATCTGTCCTCCTATTATTGGTACAAAATTGTATGATCTCACATTTATCTGCATTATAGTTTGCATCTGTCATACATAGAGCCACACACTCAGCATGTCAAAATCACACTGAACCATCTCTGCATCCTTCTCACAGCTCAACCTCGCACACAAATTTGTATCATCCGCCAATTTGGAGGTACTACATGCAGTTCCTTCTTCCGAGTCAATTACATATAATGTGAACAACTGGAGTCCGGGCACCAATCCCTGTGTAGCCCCACTAGTCACTGGCTGCTGATCAGAAAAATACTAATTTTTCCAACGTTTTCCTTCCTACCTGCTAACCAGCTCTCTAACCATCTCAAGCCATTACCTGCAATCCCATGTGCTTTACCTTTATATAGTAGTCTATGTTGTGAGACCTTGTCGAAAGCCTTCTGAAAGTTTAAATAATACTCATCCCATGGTTCTTCAAGGTCAACTCCACTAGTTACATCTGCAAAGAATTCCGAACAATTCGTCGAGCATCAATTTCCATTCTGACTTTGTCTGATTATACGACTGCCTTCCAAATACTGAGTTATGAAATCATTGTTTATGGACTCTGCTAATTCACCAGTACCAATGTTAAACTCACTGGTCTATAATTCCGTTTTCGCCCTACTTCCTCTTTTGAATAGCGGGCTTACATTATCTCCCCTCCAATCTGTAGTAACAGCATAGCCCCTAAAGAATTGTGGAAAATAACCATGAATCAATCAACTATTTCCACTTCCTTAAGATCTCTTGGATGAAGATTATCAGGACGTGGATGTTTATCCACCTTTAATCCCACCAATTTCCCCAAAACA
The DNA here is from genome assembly GCF_964213995.1 of Mustelus asterias. Lineage (NCBI taxonomy): Eukaryota > Metazoa > Chordata > Chondrichthyes > Carcharhiniformes > Triakidae > Mustelus > Mustelus asterias. The sequence goes on from NW_027590526.1 coordinate 247,716, forward strand.
CGTTTCTCTACTACTGATGATTTCCTTCAGCTCCTCACTAAAACTTTTTTTTTCTCTCAGATCTCCTAGCACATTTTTTACATCTTCCTTTGTGAAGACTAAAGCAAAGTACGAATTTAATTCCTGTCTTTAATGTATTCCCCATTTTGAATTCTCCCGTTTCTGATTATAAGAGGCCTGCATGCGTTTTTGTCAATCATTTTCTTCTTGCATATCTATAGAAAATGTTGCAGTCACTTTTAATGTTCCCAGTTAGCATACATTCATACTCTATTTTTTCCTCTTAATCAAAACTCTTGGTCCATCTTTGCTGAAATTTTAACTGCTCCCAGTCCTCGTGCATCTTGCGTTTCTTGCCAATTTATATGCTTCTACTTTGAATCCGATGCTATCTCTAATTTCCGTTGTCAGACATGGCTTTGGCCACAGATGTCTTCCCACTCACGCACCAAAGAGGAATAAACAACAGCTGGAGTGAATTTATTCGTTCTTTAGGGGCATGCCAATGGCTGTCCACTGTCGTTCCTTTCAGTGACGTTTCCCGGCAATTATGGTCATTTCATGCTTCATGCCATCAATTACATTCATTGAGACTCAGGACTCTGGTTTCCTGGTCTCAGAATCAACTTCATCACTGTCCACCATGACAAATAATTTTACCATATTATGGTCAGTCGTCCCCAAGGGTTCTCTCACAACTAGATTACCAGCTAATCCTTTCTCATTGCGCAACACCCAGTCCAAGATGGCCTGCTCCCTTGTTGGTTCCTCAAAGTATTGTTCCAGTTAACCATCCCGTATGCAGTCCAGAAATTCCTCCTAAATTGTACCGTGACTAATTTAACTCTCCCAATCTATATGCACATTCAAGTCGATCATAGTCACAGATGTCCCTTTAACAGATGCATCTCTCATTTCCTGTCTAATGATTTTCTCAACATTCCCACGAGAGTTTGGTGGTCTGTATACCGTCCCCACTAATGTTCTTTGCACTTTGTTTTTTTTTCTGAACTGGACCCATACAGATTCCACATCCGCTATGCTAATGTTTTTCCTCAATATCGTATCAATATAATATTTGATCAACAATGCAACTCCACCACCTTTTCCTTTCTGTCCGGCCTTCTTAAACACTGAATAGGCCTCAATGTTTAGTTCCCATCCTTGGTCAACTTGGAGCCAGGTTTTCGTATTGGCAACTATATCGTACCCATTTACATCTATTTGTGCAAGTAATTTATCCATTCCTTGAACGTTCCGAGCATGGAGGCACAAAGATGAGCAGTTTTGACACTTGCTTCCCGTTCCAACTGTTTTTATAGTGTTTATCTCATTATGGCTCTTTATTTCTCTGCCTATCATTTCCTTATTATCCTCATTACCTTTCCTCTGGTTATTAATTGACGTGGCTCTGAATCCTTGCAAAGTTTCCCATCATCCTGTCATATTTATTTAAACCCTCCCCCGCCGCACTGGCAAGTACCCCCTCCCCCCCCCCCTCCTCCCCACCCCTCCACCATGCCCAACGATATCAGTCCCGATCCTGCTCATGCGTTACCCATCCTGTTTGAACAGGTCTAACCTTCCCCAGAACCAGTCCCAATGTCCTAGGAATCTGAAACCCTCCCCTCAGATCATATTTTCAACCCTGTCTTCATCCCATGTAACCTGTTGTATCTACTCTGACTAGCACTTGTCACTGGTAGTAATCCTGAGATCACTAACTTTGAGGTCTTACTATTAAGTTTGTTTCCTGGATCCCTATATCCTGATTTAGGACGTCATCCTTTCTTTTTTCACCTATGTCGTTTGGACCAACGTGCACTACGGCCACTGGCTGTTCGCTCTCTCCCTTCAAATTTTCCTGCAGCCAAACCGAGACATCATTGAACCGAGCAGGTGAAATTCCATCCTGGAGTCTCGTTTGCGGCCACAGAAACGCCTAACTGCTCCCCTTACCATTGGATTCCATATAACTATTGCATTACCACACTTTGTACTCCTCCCCTCTGCAGCAGAGTGAACTGTGGTGCAATGGATTTGCGTGTTGCTGTTTTCCCATGAAAGGACATTCCCCTCAACAGTATCCAAAACGGTATATCTGTTTTACAGGGGAACAGCCACAGCAGATTCCTGCACTGCTGCCTAGTTCTCTTGCTGTGCCTGCTGGCCCCCATTGACTTGTGCCTGTTGACTCTTACCCTGCGGTGTAACCACCTCTCTATACTTGCTAAGCATGATACTCTCCGCTTCGCGGATGCTACAGATTATCCCCAGCCGCCATTCGACACTGAGGCTTCCAGGAGGTGCAGCTTCCTGCACATGTGCTGGCCCCAGTAACTGCAAATGTTGCCGGCCTCACATACGGAGAGGGACCAGCAGACTATGGGTTGGAGCTCTCCTGTTAAGTCTTACCCCTTTAAATTCAACATTTGAAATACTTTTGCTTCAGATTATATTTTATTCTCTCGTGCCCTTCTTTCCTGCTCCTCGTTACTACCCAATATATCATTTACAAACAACAAACTACAGAAATTACCACTGAGGCAGCAAGCGATAAAATGATTAAACACTTACCCCATCTTTCTACTTACCAATGAACTCTTTCGCTTGTGTCCTCTACTACTGCAGAAGTGCAAGACCACTCCTATCTTTTACCTTTTTTGTCCTCTGAACAGAGCCATTTTTGTGGTTGGAGGAGGAGGGAGGGACATAGGGAAAAAGCTCATACAACATCTCGGGCCTAAGAAATCCTCGGCAGCAGTTCTTTCTCTACCCACTATGCATTCGAGGTGACGACGCGAATTTCTCCCAGAATGCCCCTCAGTGCAGTTACTCTCCTGCCTCTGCTGGATTGGCTTATAGAAGCAAATATATTCAAACACAAACACACTCAATAACATAAGCACTCAAGAATTCTGGAACTCCCCCAGAACTATGCACACTCAGAAACACTGATACAGAACTGTCACTTACACTCCCGTACACCGACACAGAAAACATGGGCACACACGATCACTCTCGCTCACACACGCACACGTCGATAGAAACAAAATAGACACGCAGAATTTTTCTCACGCACATTGATAGGACAATATAGAAGCACACAATCTTTCTCACACACATCGATAGTAACAATACAGAAATACACATTCTCTCTCACATTAATATTGACAGAGACAATATAGACACACACACAATCTCTCACACACATCGATAGCGACAACATAGACAAACACACGTTGACAGAAACAATATAGACACAATCACGACTTCTCCCACAGTTGCATACATCGATGGAGCAGGAGGTATACATGCTTCAATGTTTAAAGATGGCATCAAGACTGTATTAGAAAATGACACTGGCACTAAAATGCAATAAGAGTTTTAACAACACCAGGTTAAAGTCCAACAGGTTTATTTGGTAGCAAACACCATTCGCTTTCGGAGCGCTGCTCTTTCGTCAGATGGAGTGGAAATGTGCTCTCAAACAGGGCACAGAGACATGAAAATCAAGTTACAGAATACTGATTAGAATGCGAATCTCTGGCTGGCTGTAGGGATTCGCATTCTAATCAGTATTCTGTAACTTGATTTTCGTGTCTCTGTGTCCTGTTTGAGAGCACATTTCCACTCCATCTGACGAAGGAGCAGCGCTCCGAAAGCTAATGGTGTTTGCTACCAAATAAACCTGTTGGACTTTAACCTGGTGTTGTTAAAACTCGTACTGTGTTCACCCCAGTCCAACGCCCGCATCTCCACATCATGTCTAAAATCCAACACATTGAATCAATGTGGGTGGAAATAAAATCAAATAAGAAAAAAACTAGTAGGACTGACTTGCAGGCACCCGAGCAATACCTCCAAAGTGGAGCATAGTTTAAATCAAGAAATAATGATGTCTTGGGAACACAGCACAAAGGTAATAATGGGCGATTTTAAACGCATATTAACTGATTAATGAAATTGGCCAATGTAGTCTCGCGGGAGATTTCATAGATGGTATGAGGGATTGTTTCTGAGAGCAATATGCGATAGAACATATGAAGGAGCAGGTTATCTTAGTTTACTATTATGTATTGTAGAAGGGTTGATAAATAGTCTTGTCGTTAAAGATCCTCTTGCCAGGAGTGATCACCACGTGATAGGATTTCTGATTCAGATTGAGCGAGAGTAGTAAGGAGTAGTAAGCCATAGGAGAGTTTTGGTGATTATACAGGCCTGAGGAAAGAGTTGGCCCAAGCAGGCTGGGCACAAAACAGTGGGTGCATGGGGAGTTAGTGCATGGGGAGTTGGTGCATGGGGAGTTGACGAACAATGTGGGATGTTCAGGGCGATATTGAATATCTCCCAATTAATGGATATTCATGAGAAGAAGAGGAATTATAAAAGGATGAAAGACAATTCATGGCTAAACAAGAAAGTCATAGAGGACAAAAATGCAAAAACTCGTGAATACAAAACTCCAAAAGCTAGTGGCAAGATGGAGGATTGAGGGAACCTTATGATTCAGCAAAGAGCTACAAAAAAATAGCAAAAGAGCTATAATGAACGACGAAAGATGATGTGCGGAAAACATAAACACTGTTAGCAAAAGCTTCTCTCAGTATGCAACGAGGAAAAGAATAGCGAAATAAAATACTATCCCTTCAGATGACGATACTGGTGAGGTAATAATGGGGAACACAGAGATGGCAGAAGCATTAAACCAATATTTTGTCTTCAGGATGGAGAATCATTAAAAAATCCCAAAAACTGAAATATTGCAGAGCAACTTGGTAAAATAACCATCACTGGGGACAAGGTATTGAATAAAGTAATGGGTTTAAACACAGCTAATTGTCGAGGTCCTGATGGCCTGCAGTCTATGGTATAAATGGAAGTGGCAGCAAGATAGTGGATAAACCGGTTTTGATGTTTCAAACTTCCTTTGATTCTAGTAAGATACCGGTGGATTGGAAACAAGTTAATGTGATGCCCCAACTCAAAAAGGGCGAGAGGCAAAATGTAGGAAACGAAGGGCTGGATAGCTCCACTTCTGTGGTGGGGAAGTTGCTGGAATCAATTACTTCGGAGGAGTTGACTCAGCATTGGAAGGACAATGCTCAATCCACCATTGTCCGCATGGTTTTGTGAAGGTTAAGTCATGCTTGACAAACTTGTTTGAGTTCTTTGAGGACATAATGAGCAAGGTGGTCAGTGAAGAAACTTTGGACGTGGTGTATCTGGACTCCCAGAAGGCGTTTGACACGCTGTCTCACAAAAGACTGATCCAGAAGGTGAGTTCGGGGATAGAGTAGTGGATTGGACTGCGGATTGGCTGATTGATATAAAGCAGAGAATCGGGATAAATATGTCCTTCTCTGGCAGGCGAAATGTACTTCGTGGAGTGCCACATTCGTCAGTCCTCAAAACCTCAATTGTTTACAATGTATATCATTGACCTGCAAGAAGTGACAGTATGTAACATAGCAAAAAATCAATATGATACTAAAATAGGTCGGAAAGCAGGCAGTGAAGAGAATAAAAACATTTTACAGATGGTTAGAGGTAAGCTCGGAGAGTGGATTAATATTTTGGCTGATGGAGTTTATTGTGGATCGATGTGAGGTTGTCCATTTTGTCAAGAATGATACAAGGCAAATTATTATCTCAATGGAAAGCAGATTCAAAATGCGTCTAGCTGTCTTTTTTCATGAATCCCAGAAAGTATGTGTGCAGGTACAGCATGTCATAAAAAAGACAAATGGAATGCTGACATTTTTTGCAACCGACTGGAGTGTTAAAGTAGACAAATGCTGTTGCAATTGTCAGTGTGTTGCTGGGACCACCTCTGGAGTATTGTGTCAAGTTTCGGTGTCATTAGTTGAGGGAGGAGGTGGTGACATTGGAGGCAGTTCAGAGCAAGTTTACAGGATTGCTTCCGAGGATAACACGTTTAACATCTGAGGAGATGTTTGACCGCTTGGGCTTATATGTACTGGTGTTTCGATGGGTGTGAGTGGCTCTCATCGCGATACATAAAATGCTAAATGCTAAATGGATTCATAAAGTAATTGTAGACCAAATGTTCCCCCCTTGTGGCGAAATCTAGTGAATGTAGGTCTAGTATGAGAGGAGGCAGAATTAAAACTGACATGAGGAGGAGCTGCTCCTCGCAGAAGGGGGTGAATTGTGCAACTTGCAACCCCATCGTACTGTGGAGAATGAATCATTAAATCGTTTCAAGAAGGAGATAGATATATTTTTTGTCTAAAATGATAAAGGGATATGGATAACACATGGTGAGGTGGATTTGAGTGAAGGGAGAGATCAGCCATGATCTAATTGAATGGTGGAGCAGGCGAGATGAGGTGAATTTGCCCATTGCTGCTCCAAGTCATCTGTTCCTATGTTACAAATTAGGAAGATATAGATGGGTTGGTCAAATGGGTAGAGCAGTGGAAGATGGTCTTTAACCCAGAAAACTGTGAGATGATGCGCTTTGGAAGAAGTAAGGGCACAACGGATTATTTAATGAATGACAGGACAGGATATTCAGATGAACAGACGGATATTGGGGTGCTCATGCACAGACACCTTAAGACTGCAGAGCATGTGAATAGGCTGATTAAATAAGTACATGGAACATTTGCTTTTATCAGTCGTTGTATAGAGTATAAGCGCAAGAAGGTTGTATTGGAGTAATACAGAGCGTTAGTTAGGCCACGGCTGGAGTATGGTGTGCAGTTCGGTTCTCCTCACTATATGATGGATGTGATTGCAATAGAGGGGTTGCAGATGAGAATTACGAAGATGCTCTCAGGGATGAAGCATTTGAGATTTCAGGAGAGACTGGATAGGCTTGGATTGTTTTATCTAGAGCATAAGAGGCGGGGGGAGGATAGAATTAACGTTTATTAAAATTTGAGATGTATGGATAGGGAAATCGGAAGCAGCTGTTCCCCTTGGCTGAGGGGGCACCGTTTTAGGAAAACGGGCAGAATATTTTAAACAAGGTTTGAACGGTTATGGCTATTGGACAGGGAAGTTGATTTGAGACGGAGACGCGATCAGCCAAGGTCGTTTTGAATGGGGGAGGAGGCTCCAGGAACTGAATGGTCTACACCTGCATCTAGTTCCTTTGATTCTTACTATTAGACTTTAATTGCAAATCATGTTTCTGATGGAATGCAAGTCACACCAGCTGTTGTGGTAAGATTCAAAGCTGTTACTTCTGAGAAATATCCTCTTTATCTGGATTACTAATTACGGATACAATATATAAATAAAATACAGAAAATTATAATGGACATGCAGTGCAGTGAGCTTGTCACTGGATTAGTTACCCAGTTACCAAGGGCAATGTTCGTGGGACTGAGGTTCGAATCCCAACGTAATAGATGTGGTTGTCACTTACATGCTCTGTAGGGTACTCCAGCAGAGTAAGTAGGGATGGACGACAAATGCTTGCCGAGCCAGTGATGCCCAAACCTCATGATCGAGTTAAAGAAATGCTAGCGATAATTCCATAGTTTTGGGAATCCTGGGGTGGGTATGATAGAGGCCATCTAACTCATTATAGAGCATCCCCTCTCTGCAGCCTCTCCTCCATTTGGTGGTCAGGTCACAGAGCCAGACACACTGTAACTACAGTCTCTATACATCACCCAGATTTGGGACACATAATCCCCTGTCCCACCTGAATGTATGCAGCAGCTTACAACACAGCCTCCAGAAACCCATTCACAAAACCTCCCCTAACATTCCAATCACAGGGGTCAGTCAATAGCCCCTAAGCTGCAAGTGTGGTCCTGGAACGTTTTAAATAACACTGAATGAGCTCCTGGTGTTGGTAAACACACGTTGAGATGGCTGAAATTAACACATGCTTTGAGTGGACAGACACAGTCCAAGTTTCGCAGACATGTGCCAGAGCTGCTGAAACCCGCTGTGCAACACGGAGCTCCACATTGAAGACACGAGGAGCAGAATCTGCAGCATTTCCTGTTTTCAGAACTCTGTCACACTGTCAGCAATCATTGTACAGAGCACAAAACACAGGCAAAAGGTACAGAGCGAATTATATTCACTTTAAAGAATCGGACAGGTTCTTAAAGCAAACATTGTCGTGAAAAGGGACATTGAAACATTGGATGAGACGTTGTATCAAAGGGAAGGGAATATCAAAATTCAGGTAATGTTAGATTGATTGAAACAACTTTTTGATGACACTTTCAGAGCCTGCCTCATATTCCAGTCCCAAGTTGGATATCTGCCCAGCATGAGGACATGTACAGGACACACTGCAACTGACCAGCTCTGTGCTTGTATCGTGTATGTATCTAGATTTCCATAGCACGGGTATCAGAGGACTGTAAGAGTGAACATTGCTGTCAGGGAGAGATATGCTGCAGGACAGGAGATGGGGAAATTGTGTGGGGTGGGTGTTTTCAGGCTCTGTATAAATGTGAACAAGCAGAGACATTTTGGAAAACTGATATAGAGTGGGACAATCAGAAAGAAAATCATGTAGGGATTTGATCAGGTAAGTGAGAAAATTAAGGATTTTTCTGATCAGCTGGTGACAGAGGTCAGCGAGCACAAATATGATGGGTAAATCGGATATGGTGAGTGTTGTGGAGTGGGCATCACAGCTTCGGATGCTTTCTTTTTCAGCAGATTTTTATCTGAGAGGCTTATCAGCAAAGAATTGGAATATTTGTGTCGGGATTTCGCAACAATAGCTGGTTGAAGCCAGAGGTTTGTGCTCCAGAGAAGAATGCAGATAGGGTTAATGATGGAATGGATATTCGGTCAGTAATCAGCTCAGAGTCAAAGCACTAATAGAGGTTGCTGTGAGTCTGGACTAACCTCACGTACAGGAATGGTGTTAGTGAATAATGAACACAGATTAGGGATGGAACGAAACTCAATGTCCATATCCCTAATACTGAAATAACAAATACAGTAATACAATGAAACATGGCTGACAAATACAATCTCTAATACAGAGATATACCAGATACAACAACGGGAGAAATTCAAATAATCTCAACTATTAAACGCACTGGAAAAGTTTTCCATGTTGTGTATGGTTCATTAATAGATATAGAGTCACAACAGCAATAATTACAAAGTAGCAGTGCAGAGGAAATCAAAAGATCAGTAATAGAGTTAAATAGGGTGTATAGAACTAATTACTGCACCGGGAGACTTACCGGGGACTCCAATCATAGCCAGGATGGGATAGTAAAATCCTTGAATAAACAAGAGTACATAATGAATCTGCGCTGATAATAATAGCATATCAAATCCATCATGTGACAGGAAGGAAAGACCCTCGGCAAAAGTGCCACTTATACTGAAATCCAAAAGTGGTAGCGGTGGTGGGGGTGGAATATTCCGATGCATTGTTCCCAGATTCTGATCCATTGTTGGAGCATTCCAGTCCACTGTTACCAGATTCTGATCCATTGTTGGAGCATTCCAGTCCATTGTTCTCAGATTCTGATCAATTGTTGGAACATTCCAGTCCATTGTTCTCAAATTCTGATCCATTGTTGGAACATTCCAGTCCATTGTTCTCAGTTTCTGATCTCTCCTCCCCGTTGCCCTGCAGAAGCTAATCCTTATTAGATCTGGAGTTGACGCTCCTGCTGACTCTATGCAATAACACATTGGAAAGAATCCCTTATAAATAGGAGAGGGAAAACCTCCAGTGACACCGCCCGGCTCCATGTAGACTGACATTATTCACAGCCACAGAACAAACAGCTTCAGTTAACCCCATTCAATCCAGAATTGCAATGTGACAAAATACCATAAGGCTGCATGGGATGGTGAGGGTCAGAGAGGGGTGGAAAGGTAAAAATGATCGAGAGTCTGACCACACTCATTTAGCCTTCCCTAAATATGGCAGTGGTTCCTGTTTTATCATGTTTCTGGGTTTTTGATGAGGTCATCATTCGTCAGGATTGATAGACACTGCTGAAATCTTGGCTGTTGTTGAAGTTTAACTTTCTTTGAACACCCTGCTATGTACAGAACAACCTTAGCAGAGGCTTCACGGAGGGTGTGGTCTTACAAAATTAATTCTAAGTCCCGAAATGGAGCATTTCAGATCCATTTTTTCGGCGAGTTCACGAGTCCAAACTTATGATACGCTGTGCAGTAAAAGGACCTCGCTCTGTTTTTCCCAGTGGGAAGAGGGGATCTGGACTATTCTTGCCCAAAAGCCGGCTACTTAGCTTGGAGGTCTCAAATGCGCTTGCGTCCAGAAAGCAGCATACCGGCTGCTCTGTTACCCACACACTCATCTCCTCCCACATGCACCCCATTGCGGACATAGGGACCTTTCTGACCACAGAAAGTGCTTCGCCGGGTCAAAGATCATGAGGAGTCTGTCATCAGTGTTAGCCAACAGGACCACTCCGATACCTAGTCTGTGCAGAGTCTAACCCAACAACCTCCTCCGCAAGAGGTGCAGGAATGGCTCCATGCAAACTGAATACAGTTGGCCACACCAATTGGCAGCTCTGCAATACTCCTGTCCCAAAGAGAAGGGGCTCCATCGGGACACTTTAACCTTAACGGGACACTGTTCGGTAGCGTACAGTAAAGCGGATTAGGGTGAAAAAGTGTGTCCCAAACCTGAATGCCCACAAAGTCCAGAGTAGATACACGTGATCCATCCTGTCGAATGTCTTCTCCTGGTCAAGAGATAGGAAGGCGTTCGACAGAGCAAACCTGTCTGGGAATGAGAATGATGCACCAGATCCCAACCCGATGAATGATATGCCGAATGGTGCAGCCCTCTGGAGTGAGGCGAGGAAGCCTTGTATACAGTGCTGCTCATTTTATTCCGAATCTTGCGCTCCTTGGTGAGGGCGCACACGGATCAGCCCAGCAGCACCAGACCCGACTATGTCCCGGAAACAGTGATGGTGCAGTAAGCATTCCTGGCGTTCGCCAGAGGGAATAACGGGAGACTTGGTGTAAGTTATGATGGAGTCCAGTTCCTCACTAGTAATGGCCTCTAACTCATCCTTTTTATCCACAATCAAGTCGCCAATCTCCTCCGGACAGGCGCCTTGTGGTTCTGAGTCCTCTGCCACAGTGAGTGTGAGAGGAGGTAAGGACCCGCCAAGTAGACCAGAATCGATCCTACTGCCGGGATAAAGGTCAGAGGGCTCCTCTGCGGGCACCTTCAGTGACTCTGAGCTGGAGGGTCGCAGCAGCTCAGAGCCCCGCTATTCCCCAGATCACCGAGACACCCAGCAAAATCGGAGAAATGTCAGGTCCAAAACAGGGTTGCTCATTGCTCGGCCGGAGAGGGGATGCGGGGGGCGGGGGGGGGGGGGGGGGGGGAGGTGGGGGCTCTCCGCAAGAATTCAAAGATTGCAGTGCTGTTGAAGCCCCACCGGGGTTATTAAATTAAAAAAACCCGTCACCTAATTGCACCAGGAGGAATGAGCCCTGGGGCTCTCACCAGGCCCCGGCTGCAGGAGTGCTGTCAGGTGCCCTCCATGCTGCACCCACCACTGGGCGGTTTTCTGAACCCTTTCAACTGAGACCACCGTCAGAGACGCCCAGCTCCTGACAGGTATGGCACCACATGCCATCCTGTGACCAAAAGATTTGGGAGCTGATTCCATCATGGGGTAATTTGAAAGTTTCCTGCTGGGCATTCCTCCTTTGCCAGGGGTATAAATAACTGCCGCCTGTTGGAGTACATATTGCGAATGCTGGCCTCCCCAGACAGAACGGGACTGACACCATCCCGGAACGGATCTCCCCCAGAAGATGGAAGTGGTTGAGTAGCAACTCATTTGGAACAAAGGGTGGGGCATTGTACCACATTAATCCCCTCAAGGGTCCATCCCCATGATGTTCCCAGCCACCGTGAGCCCCTTTTTAATGGCGAGTTGGACCACTTGCTCAGTCTTCAGGAAGTAAATTCCTGGCACAAACATTTCAGGGGCCGCAGCAATGGCCGAAGGGGTGACACATGTCTGTATAATCATGGTGGGGTGCGTGTAGCACCTCACTCAGAGGTTTTTTATTATCAATGTAAATGCTACGGGGTAATGGGAGCAGCAGCGGCTCGGGAAGCGCCTAATCCCGCGTAGGATGTCCTGTAGGACTCCACCACCGGCGAAGGTGCTGACATCACCCTCTGGGCAGTGCTACAACCACCTGAAATATTTGTTATTTCGATATATATCAGCATTGGGGATGTCATGTGAAAAGGAAACCAAATCCCGAAGTTTTGGAAGCAGCTGAGAGCAAAGGAAAAAGGAGAGACTGAAAGGAGTGTGTTATACTGAGAGATTGGACAGGTTCCGACTTTTTTCTTTGGACCATAACAGACTGAGGGTCGATCTTATTCAGGTCTATAAGGTTATGAGAGGCGTGGATAGGGTGAATGCACTCAGACCTTTTCCCAGGTTTAGTGAATCGAGAACGAGAGGTAAGGGAGAGAACACCGGGATAATGAGGAATATGGTACCGAGATGCAAGTTACAAAGGTCAGATGGTGAGGAGAGCATCAGGAATTCGCTGGGGCAGGGGGTGGGGGGGGGGGGGCGGTGGCGGGGTGGTGGACAAATTGTTGCTCGCTCAGCTTGTGGGACGAGCTTGGTATTCTTTACTCCTGGAGAGATTGGTTCTGGTTCCAATTAAGAAGTGAAAATATGGTCCGAAAGTCAGCTTGCAGGGAGCATAAAGACTGACATTAAGTTTTTCTATGGCTGCGTGAAGAGAGAGGTCCCCAACAGACAGAAACTGGGGAATATATAACAGGGGACAAAGAGCAACTGAGCAACTGAATGCATACTTTGGTTTTGTTTTCACAAAAAGGGCTTAAATCAGGTTCCAGAAATGTTGAAGAATGCAAGATTTAATGAGAGTTCAGAACTGAAGTTGATCAATGTTAGTAGAAAAATGGTGCTGGGAAAATTGATGGGATTGAAGGTGATAAATCCCAGGGCCTGATAATCTACATCCCAGAGTACTAAAGGAAGTGGAAGTAGAAATAATGGATGCATTGGTGGTCATCTACAAGGATTCTATAGACAGGGGAACAGGCCCTGCAGATTAAAGGGTAGCTAATGCCACTCCAATATTCAAAAAGGGAGGGAGAGAGAAAACAGGGAATTACAAACCAGTAAGCTTTACATCGCAAGTGGGGGAATTTCTCGAATCCATTATCAAAGACTTTATAGCAGATCATTCAGAAAGCAGTGGCAGGTTCAAACAGAGTCAGCATGGATTCATGAAGGGGAAATCATGTTTGGCAAATCTGTTGGAATTCTTTGAAGATGTATATCGTAGAGTTGACAAGTGGGAGACAGTCCATGTAGCACATTTGGACTTCCAGAAAGTGTTTGACAAATTTCTGCTTGAGAGATTGTAATGTAAAATTAAAGTGCATGGAATTGGGGGAAGTACATTGAGATGGATAGAAAAGTGGTAGACAGACAGGAAACAAAGACTAGGAATTAATTGGTACTTTTCAAATCGGCAGGCAACAATTAGTGGGCCGCCACAGGGACCAGTGCTGGGACCCCATCTATTCGCAATATATTTTAATGATTTGGATGAGGGAACAAAATGTAACATCTGAAAGTTTGCAGATGATACCAAGTTGGGTGGGAAGGTGAACTGTGCCGAGGATGCAGAGATCCTTCAGAATGATCTGGACAGATTGGGTGAGTGGGCAAATCAATGGCAAGTGCAGCAAATTTGAATAAATGGGAGGTTTTACACTTTGGAAGCAAAAACAAAAGATGGCAGATTACTAACTGAGTGGCTGCAAATTGGGAAAGGGAAGTGTGCAGCGGGACCTGGGTGTCCTTGTGCACCAGTCGCTGAAGGTAAGCATGCAGGTGCAGCAGGCAGTAAAGAAGGCACATTGTTTATTGGCCTTAGTTGCGAGAAGTTTTGAGTACAGGAGTAGGCATGTGTTCTTACAATTATACAGGGCCTTGGCGAGGCCACACCTGAAGTATTGTGTGCAGTTTTGGTCTCCTTTTCTGAGGAAGGATGTTTTTGCTCTCGAAGTAGTACAACAGAAGTTTACCAACCTGCTTCTGGGGATGGCAGGACTGATGTATGAGGAGAGATTGACTTGGTTAGGATTGTTTTCGCTCGAGTTCAGACGTATGACGGGGGATCTCATCGAGATTTCTAAACTTCGAACAGGACTGGACAGGTAGATGCTGGGAGGATATCCCCGATGGTGGGGGAGTCCAGAACCAGGGTTCACAGTCTGAGGATTCAGGGTAAACCATTTAGGACTGAGGTGAGGAGACATTTCTTCACCCGAAGACTGGTGAACCTGTGGAATTCATTACCACAGGAAGTAGTTGATGACAAAACATTGAATTTATTCAAGAGGCGGCTAGATAAAGCACTTGGGGCGAATGGGATCAAAGGTTAAGGGGAAAAAGCAGGATTTGGCTATTGAGTTGGAGAACCACCCGTGATAGTAATGAATTGGCGGAGCAGGCTCGAAGGGCCAAATGGCCTCCGCCTGCTCCTATCCTCTGTGCATCTATTTTTTCTAAGTTAAGAGCAAAGGAGGTTGAGGGGCGACCTAATAGAAGTTTATAAAATTATGAAGGGCATAGATACGGTGAACAGTTGGAACCTTTTTCCCAGGTCAGAAATGACAAACACAAGGGGTCACAAGTTCAATGTAAGGGGGCAAGGTTCAATACAGATATGTGGGGCACGTATTTTACACAGAGGCTGGTGGGGGCCTCGAATGCACTGCCAAGCAGGGTGGTTGAGGCAGATTTGTTAGTATCATTTAAGACTTATCTAGATAGCCACACGAACAGACTGGGAATAGAGGGATACAAACGGATGGTCGAGTTAGGAACACAGATCGGTGCAGACTTGGAGGGCCGAAGGGCCTGATCCTATACTGTATTGTTCTTTGTTGATTGTTCAAAGCCTCCCAGCATCTTCACCTCCCAGCCTGACTTGCAGTTCGTAAATGCAGTCACCATTTTTCAATTGGAGAAGCTGGGGCAACGAACCCAAGCTCCACCCTTTGCTTCTCCCTCTAGAAGATGGAGGTGGGTGATTTGGAGCCCATTGGGAACAATGGCCAGCGCATTTATCACAGTAATCTGTGGGCGGTGGTCTCTAAAGGGTCCATCTTCAAATTGCCCCCGCCCACTGTGAGCCCCTTTTCAATAGCGACTTTCACCATCCATTAGGTCTTCAGGAAGCAAACTTCTGTGGCAAAGATTTTAGAGGCCGCAACACATTCCTCTATAATCATGATGGGGTGCGTGTAGCTCATAGGCTCTGAGGCGTATGAGCCTACCGACGATGCCCCACGTGGTCCGCATTTCTCTCTCCCCGTGCAGAAGTCCTCTGGCAGATACCTTCGAGCCCAAAGGCCTCAGGCCTCTTTTTACCAGGTCACACTCTTTTCAACATGCAACTCTTATCTTCCGAGCTCCAAACATAAGTCACAATTCCGCAACCAAAACAGCAGCGCAAGAGTCAGTTGCAGCGAGTTCCATCAGAAAACAGCAGCAACCAGCTCCATCAGCAAACAGCTCCTGGAGCAACCAGCTCCAACAGCAAAGAGCAAACAGTCCAGCAGCGAACAGCAGCAACTTGCTCCAGCAACAAACAGCAGCAAGCAGTCCAGCAGCACACTGCAGCAACCAGCCCCAGCAGCAAACAGCTCTTGCAGCAAACAGCTCCAGTAGCAGCAATCTCCAGCAGCAAAGAGCTGTATCAGCAATCAACTAGAGAAACAAACAGCAGCAACCATCTCGAGCAGAAAACAGTTCCAAAGCAACCAACTCCAACAGCAAACAAAAACAACCAGCTCCAAAAGCAACCGGGAGCAACCAGCTCCAGCAGCAAACAACAACAACCAGCTCCAGTAGCAAACACCTCCAGCAACAAACAGCAGCAAACAGTTCCAGTTGGAAACAGCGGCAAGCAGCTCCAACAGCAAACAACTACTGCAGAAACTTGCCCCAATAACAAACAGCAACTGGCTCCAGCTTCCACTCTAAACACGTTAAAGAAGCCATCCCCGACGGAGAAGCCCTCCGTACACACAGGATCTGCTCAGATGAGGGGGAACGCAACAGACGACTACAGACGCTGAAATACACCCTCGTAAGAACAGGATGTGGCGCTCGACTCATCGATCGACAGTTCCACCGTGCCACAGTGAAAATCGCACCAACCTCCTCAGAAGGCAAACATGGGACACGGCAGACAGAGTACCCTTCGTCATCCGGTACTTCACCAGAGCGGAGAAGCTACGTCATCTTCTTCGGAGCCTTCAACATATAATCTATGAAGACTAACTTCTCGCCAAGACCATCTAAACACCCCCACTACTTGCCTTCAAACAACCATACAACCTCAAGCAGACCATTGTTCGCCGCAACCTACCCAGCCTTCAGGAGAACAGCGACCACGACACCACACAACCCTGCCACAGCAACCTCTGCAAGACGTGCCGGGTCATCAACACGGAGACCATCATCTCACGTGAGAACACCATCCACCAGGTACACAGTACAGACTCGTGTGACTCTGCCAACGTTATCCATCTGATACGCTGCAGAAAAGGATGTCCCGAGGCATGGGACATCGGCGAGACAATGCAGCCACTATGACAATGGATGAATGGACACCGCTGGACAATCACCAGGCATGACTGTTCCCTTCCTGTCGGGAACATTTCAGCAATCAAGGGCACTCAGCTTCCGATCTTCGGGTAAAGCGTTCTCCAAGGCAGCCTTCAAGACACACGCCAACGCAGAATCGTCGAATGGAAAGTGATAGCCAACTTCTGCACACATGATGACGGCCTCAACCGGGATCTTGGGTTCCTGTCACACTATCTGTAACCCCCACGATTCGCCAGGGCTTGCAAAATCATACTAACTGTCCTGGCTTGAGACAATTCACACGTCTTTCACCTGTGCTGAAATCTCTGAAGACGGGAATGGGTTAATGAACTTTGTGATACTTTGGGATTTGTGAGAAGCATTGTACAGCTTGTTTTTGTGTCTGTAGAACGTGTTTTCGTGTATCCACCCAGATAAGACAAGCTGCTGCTGTAGACAAGCGCATGATTTTCCCAGCTAATTGTGTTCAGGAATGTAGCTAACCCAGCTGGTATAAACTAAGCTAGAGTCCATTTTATGTTATTTTATAGTATGTACCTTTGTTTAACACATGTATGCCTTCTGTGATCGTATAATCATAGATTCATATATATTCACTATAGACTATTCATCCTCACCAATATCAAGTGTTATGTAGGCCCCTGTATGTCAGTTAACTTGTTTGTGCAAACCTATAATCCAAACAACCCACAGGAGTCCACATAGAGGCAACAAAACAGACAGCCTTGAGATGGCCACAATTATGCAGACTACGCGATAGATGGAATCGCTGTGGCAGCAATAATCATGAGAAACTGCGGACGTGACCAGGGGCGAAAATATACGTATAAATATTTGATCTTAACTCGTATTCAATGAGAAGTCTGGAGACCGTGTTAGGAATCGGACTTCTCCCACAAGCTTGTGAAAATAAACTACTGTACTTTGACTCACGACTAGTCTCAGAGGTGTTATTTACCTACAACAAATTGGTGCCGAAACCCGGGATCTATTTACGGGTCCAGTCGAATGGCCACGACCGGGACAATGGAATAGATTACCAAACGTAATAGAGTGGGTCAAACTACAGTCGTTGATCATCTGTGATGAGAGAGTGAAATACGTCTGAACTGAGCACATATGGACAAGGAGGCAATTGACTCGAACACGCAGCCTGAGACCGGTTGTTAAGAGGGGAAATCCCCCACGCGATGGTCAGGAATTTAAATGGGTGTTAGAGTCTGGAAAAAGGTTGCCTGCAGTGTGATGTTCAGATGTGAGCGAGAAAGAGAGTGTCTGAGTGATCGCCGGAGTGGAAGGAAAAGCCTTCATGTAAAAGCCGGCTTAACAAATATAATATAAGCGGTGGTACGGAGGGATCTGATCACCCCAGGTATCACCGGACTCTGATAAGGGAGACATGTGAGGGCAGAGTGAGAAGTGAGAGTTGAAGACTCCAGGTGGTGAGTACAAACTTATCGATGTTATGGTGGGACATGGACAGTGGGGACCCTCAGGATCACTGATAAACGAATATATGGCTAAGAGGGACAAACTCATTAAACAGATCATAAAAGGGGGGTGGGATTTAGAACACCCACTAGACCAACAACGAAAATGGTAGGAACAGGAAAAGAAAGACAGAACTAAGAAAATTGGAGTTCTCTCAGTTCACCAATTGGCCGGATTAACTGAACACATCTCAGTCTCGGGTAAGAAATGGGCTGATGACAAAGCAAAAATTAAAATGTTGCAAGCTTCCTGTGTGTCTGCGTGTGTTTAACAAAGTGGTTGCGTGGATGTTTGTTGTTGTTTGCTTTAATGTTTTAATTATACAGCTTTAAATAAAGTACAGTTGAAACTATACCCCATCGTGGCCAGCCCCTCCACTATTTCAAAGATGGGCTGTCGCCAGCTCAACAAAAAATCCTTAAAATGGGAGTTCTCAATACCCAGAACTATGATGAATTAGTAGAATGGGCATCTGGAATTAGAGAAGGACCAGATGAGAAACCATACCTACAAATAAAACAGGAAGATGTTAGTGCAAACAATGGAGGAGCTAAACCCAAAGGGTGCGTGCTACAATTGTGGGAAAGCGGGCCACTTTTCCAGAGACTGTATGGCTCAGAAGCGGGGTGGAATGAAGGCCCCTACCTGCCAGTTTTGTAATAAGGGGGGGGGGGGGCACACAGAGGGGCAATAAGGGGTAGCCCCCGCGAGTTTGGGTAAGACGCAGGGTAGTTTCTACGTGTCTGCACAATGTGAACTGCTGGTGAACACGGCAGCCTCCATATCTATCACTGACATCCCCTTATCCATAACAAATAAAATGAACTATGTAAAAGGAATTCACGGACAGAAGACCCCTGTCTACTAAAGAGAAACAATACAAAGAAGATAGAAGTATTGTTAATGCATCAGTTAGCTGGACTAGTTGAGCAAGTAGTCGACGCTACTAAAAGGTGGATTGAAAATAAAGAAAAGATTGGAGAGTTAGAATCCAGAGTAAGGGAACTGGAGAAACAAAACCATGTGTTAGAAGAAAAGCAATGGAGAGAGGAAACTGTTCCTACCTCCTCATGAGTCCACACAACAGGAACCAACTGCTCCTCCAGAGGAGTGGGAAGCGCCAGAAGGCAACTTAGCGCCAGTAACCCGAAGGGGAACAGATGCACAGCCAAAGGCAAATTATAAACCCTTCACCCCAGGTGAGAGACAGCAATTAATGGCTTCCCTGGGTAAATTACAATCTAGAAGCGCAAACACTAAATTCTGGGAAGAATTAGATACAACTTGGGTCGGACACCAATTACACCTGAGACGCACACTAGCTGGTCAGGGCACCCTGTCCAACGGATAAGTGGAGGCAGGTAGCAGGTGGACCCGCCGCTCCTCCAGCACAGGATGATAGTGGGGGACATGTAGACACATGTATTCGCCCTAACATCGGAGATAGATGCCCGACAGGCACTCCTCACCCAGTTTAAAGCAGAGATTGAGAGAGTATTAGGAAATGCTCCCACAAACTGGAACAGAATTACCACAATAAAACAGTTAAGAGGGGAATAATGCACGATGAAGAGGGATCAGTGTATGTGATCATGAGGGAAACACTAAGACTTGGGAAATGTTGAAGTGGGAATGTGAGAAGTACGAGAATGACAAAAGAGATAGAAAAGAACAAGAGAGACCTCAAAGGAAAGACGAGACCGTGAAAAAGGACTAGAACGGCCGAACAAAGGAAAGAAAAAAAACCCGGAGGTATCTGGTTTGCCAATGTGGTTCCAAAATACTGATACGGGTGAACAGGAGGAGGAGGATTGGTGGAATAGACCCAGTGCCGCTGCAAAGACAGAAGGGACTCAAATCAGGTTAAATTGGTTAGTCTGAAGTGTGATAGACCAAAGAGGAGAGTAAAGGTTTAAAAGAAACAAGCAGGCTGTGTACATGGCTCTGTACGGCACAGAGAGAGAGAGAGAGAGAGGATGTAATTGCGCGATTGAGAGCCTCATGTGGTGGAATAGGGTATAGCAGATCAAAGTAAATGGCTTCTCTGCGTGCAAGTTGAATAAATTACTTTCCCCCAGTTGAAACTTTACGAAAGTGCAATTGTGAGCGGAGCTGTTGAAGCCTGGAGTGTTTGTTACAGGCAGTAGATGCAGTGCTTTGCACCTTGGTTTAGCCTCGGGGGGCTGGGGAAGTGTTAAAACTGTTAGAGATTAAAGTGATAAGATTTAACATAGAAACATGGAACAGTACAGCACAGAGCAGGCCCTTCGGCCCACGATGTTGTGCCGAGCTTTGTCTGAAACCCAGATCAAGCTATTTCCTCCCTATCATCCCGAAGTACTCCATCTGCTTATCCAATAGCTTCTTAAATGTTCCTAAATTTTCTGACTCCACTATCACTGCAGGCAGTCCATTCCACACCCCAACCACTCTCTGCGTAAAGAACCTACCACGGACATCCTTCCTATATCTCCCATCATGAACCCTATAGTTATGCCCCCTCGTTACCGCTCCATTCACCCGAGGAAATAGTCTTTGAACGTTCACTCTATCATCTTATAAACCCCTCATCATCTTATAAACCCCTCATCATCTTATAAACCCCTCATCATCTTATAAACCTCCATCAAGTCCTCATCATAAACCCCTCATCATCTTATAAACCCCTCATCATCTTATAAACCTCTATCAAGTCTCCTCTCAACCTCCTCCGCTCCAAAGAAAAAAGCCCAATTTCCCTCAACCTTTCCTCATAAGAACTACCCTCCAAACCAGGCAGCATCCTGGTAAATCTCCTTTGCACTCTTTCCAGTGTCTCCACATCCTTCTTGTAGTGAGGTGACCAGAACTGCACACAATATTCCAAATGTGGTCTCACCAAGTTCCTGTACAGTTGCAGCATAACCCCATGGCTCTTAAACTCAAACCCCCTGTTAATGAACGCCAACACACTATAGGCCTTCTTCACGGCTCTATCCACTTGAGTGTCAACCTTCAGAGATCTATGGATATGAACCCCAAGATCTCTTGAATTTCTTGAATGTACTTCTGTTTTGAGCTTAATTACAGTTTGGAAGACAGAAGAATAAAATCGATGTCTTAATCAACGTTCTGTATTCTTTTTAAATGTTTTATTTTCTTTAATGTTTTAATGTTCAGAAAGGATTGTAACATTGGAAGGGACCATGTGTTCTTTCCTTTGTCTTGAATTCGAAATTATAAGAGAGTTAGTTGAGAAGTTAGGGAAAAAAATAAGTAATTTTGTGGAGAAGTAGAAAAGTATGAACAAAAGAATGAGGCAAATATACTGTCTGTGAGTCAGTTTAAGGTATATCAAGTTAGTGAAATGAATCGTAGTTCTGATTACTCCAAGTTCCAGCCGGAGGTTAATTAATTAGAACCTCAGTTGTCAATGCAGATAAGGATGTTGTCATTAAGTATTTTTAATCTGCATTTGTTGCCAAACATTGCTAAACTTTGTAACAACATGGATTGTTGAAACTTGTGTTGCCATCAACTGGCCAACAGTCCTTTTACTCGTTCTAAATAACATTTGGAAATTCAAGGCTTGTATTATGAGGCTTGTATTATGTTGTTTCGTTAACATGCACAAATTACATCGTCTAAAATTGATGATCGTTCTGACTCGCCCATCCAATTGAAAACCTGACTACACTACTAACACCAAGGCAAATTGCCCAGTTAGAATGCAGTATTAAGGTCCACAGAATATAGTGATTTACGAACGTCTGATAGTTTAGTATTCTCTAACTGGTTAAAATTATGTACTGCCGTTGGAATTTCATGTGCCATCTATTGTTCAAGGTTTTTCAAATATAAAAATACTGCAAAGCTTAAAACCTAGCCAGTTAAAAAATCAAACCAAAACGTCCTAATCCATTAACTATTGTTATTGTTATTTGTATGGTACCTACTTTGATTTTGATTTGGCGTCTGTTATTTTCCCAGAGTGCAGGGATTTGATCTGGAACTCAGTTTAAAAATAGAAACAACTTAAATTAAAAGGGTTTGGATATCACAGTTATGATGTGCAAAGCGGCATGATACACCTGCCGCTCGATTATTATACAGTATAAGCACTGCCATATAGAGCCGAGAATAAAATCAAATCCTGAAAAGCCTTAACCAATTTTATATAATATATATTGTGTATTGATAAAAACATAATTTTGTAGGAGAAAAAGCTATTTATTTCCAAGCTAAATGTTGGTGCATTTGAATGCACTTCTTTGTAGGTAGGGTAGTGGCATTTTGTGAAGTACTGTCATGCGGCGCTTGCACGCTCACAAATGATCAAATAAGATGTAATGGAAGAGTACATCATATAAAGATCGGAGCTGTATAGCATGTGATTGTAATGGGGAAAGCGATGTCTTTTGATAGAATTATATACAAATTAATGGATGTCCAGCTGCAGCCAGTGCAAATTGTTATTTGATTCACACTGAGCTTTCTATGGAAGGGGGATATGTAATTAAATGTATAACGCACTCGCTAAAGCCATACAGACATCGGCGAAAATGATGGCAGAGGTATTACCCACTATACTAATGAGATTAAGGGCTACCACAAACCGGACAACGGAATTAACCCCTTATGAACTAATGACAGGACGGGCGATGCAATTACCAGAAAGCATCATAACAGGTGGGACCGATGTTGGTCCACTAAAAGATAAAATCAAGAGATATGTTTTGGAACTAAGCACACAACTAAAAGGGATGCGCAAATTGGTAAAAGGCAATCAGGAAATAAGAGGCGCGGAGAGAGAAATGCTCCCTGACGTCCCAACAGCGGGACGTCCTAGTGAAAACACGACCTGACAAACCAGGGTTTGCACCAAAACGGAATGCCCATATGAAGTTATAATTAGTGGTGACGCCTGTGCCTGTATAAGAGTGAAAGGTATATGGAAACATTAGACTCAGTTGAAAGAATATGCTGGAACTAATTGGAAAAATGTGTGATATACTTCAATTGCAGATATAAACAGACAACGACTGAACTCTAAGCAAGCTGAACGGGTTCGCGGGAAGTTGCGCGTGGGCGGTATAGCCTTTGAACCATTGTGTAACGGTTGCACGGATTATTAATAAGTGATAGGATGCTTCTCATGCTGCTTCTCACGACCCGGCCCCTGTCAGCCACTGAGAGAAAGTATAGATGGAATTATGAGAATTTAGGGATGAAGTACAGTGGACATCTTTGTAACGATGATTCTGTCTATTGTATGAACACCTTAGTGTATATGTCTTATCTGTATGCATCACAGTCGAATCTGAGCAAGTGCTGGGTCTGTTTACGCATTCCCACGCACGGAGGAAAGGGAGGAAATCCTTTATTCCCTATCCCTTTATCAGCTCCAGAAATGATAGAATGGATTTTAAATCAGAATGGAACCCAGGAAGGGCCAAGGAAACTGACATTTAAATCCCCATCGGCTACCACCATGCAGGGTACGTTTAATATCAGCAACAGTGATGTTGTTTTCGGACTAGGGGGGTGGAGGGTGCACTTTATCGACCTTTAAGAAATATTACCAACCCAGCTATGACAGATCAGATTCACCACCCTCAACAATGGGGATCTGTCTGCCTGATAAGAAATGGAACCATACCTGTTGGCCATAGCTACTGTATACAGCAGATTAATGTCACTAATGATGCCTGGGCCATGGTACAACAGGTCACAATCCAGTACCCCACAGCCACTGTCGCGGTTAGCCTCTCCTCCGCTTATGTAAGCAGGATGACTGAATATAATGGTACCTATTTTGTCTGTGGAAACAATGCCTATTCGCGGCTTCCCTGGAATTGGGCAGGATCGTGTTATTTGGCATATGTGATGCCCTATATTCACCATTACACTGGCTTACGGGGCCACCCCGAGATACAGTGCTAAGGGCTGCTCGATTATGTGCGAGCCTCCCAGGAACATGTGACATAGTTGGCTCCGAAAGCTGTACATATATTCCCGATGCTTCGGAGAATATAACTCGCTTGGAAGATCAGATTAAAGATGTGGTAAAAACAATGCAGGATGTGGAGAACCAATATCACAATTAAAACCCTCCAGGCTGGCTGGGGGAATGGTTCAGGTCGTGGGGTTCATACCTGATGCATGGATTGATTGTATTAATTGTAATTGTAATTGCTTGCTGTGTTTGTATGGCATTATTGAACGCCTGTTGTAAAACAGAAAGGGCGCAGATTATGCCGGGCACAAGTGTACAGGCAGAGGGGGCAGACCTCCTGACAAAGAACTAGGCCCATATGTTGATAACATTTGTTTCTAAGTTGGTCATGGGGTCATGTTTGGACCTGGCCCGACCAAAGGGGAAATGAAGATGGGAATGGGTTAATGAACTTTGTGATACTTTGGGATTTGTCAGAAGCATTGTACAGCTTATTTTTGTGTCTGTAGAACATGTTTTCGTGCATCCACCCAGATAAGAGAAACAGCTGCTGTGTGCAAGCGCATGATTTTCCCAGCTAATTGCGTTCAGGAATGTGGCTAACCCAGCAGGCATAAGCTAAACTAGGCTCCATTTTATGTTATTTTATATTCTGTACCTTTGTTTAACACGGTGGAGCTGACATGTATGCCTTCTGTGATCGTATAATCATAGATTCATATGTTTTCATTATATACTATTAATCCTCACAGATATAAAGTGTTATATAGGCCCCTGTACGTCAGTTAACTTGTTTGTGCAAACTTATAATCGAAACAACCAACAGGAGTCACATAGAGGCGACAAAACACACAGGCTTGAGATGGCTATGATTACGCGGACTACGCGAAGGATGGAATCGCTCAGGAAGCAATAATCGTGAGAAAGTGCGGACGTAACCATGGGCGAAAAAATATGTATAAATATTTGATCTTAACTCGTATTCAATGAGAAGTCTGTGAAAATAAACTACTGTACTTTGACTCACGACTCGTCTCAGAAGTATTATTTAGCTGCAACAACGTCTCTCCACTTGCATTATCTGGAACTGCAAAGACTTGATTACCTGTTAAGACTCGCATTCCAACCATTATCTTGTAATTGAGTCTGTATCCATATATGCCCGTTTTGTGAACCCAACTCTCAACTCACCGAAAGCTGTAAATTAAACCTGTTGGATTTTAACCTGGTGGTGTGAGACTACTTATTGAGCTCCAACTGCAAACAGCAGCAACTAACTCAAACAGCAAAACAGAAAAGACAAGCGCCAGCAGCAAACAGCAACAAACAGTAGCAATTAGCTCCAGCAGCAAACAGCATCAAGGAGATCCAGCAGCAAACAGCAGCAAGCAGCTCCAACATAAACCGCATCAACAGCAACCAGCTCCAGCAACAAACAGTTTCAACAGCAACCAGCTCCAACATAAACAGCTCTGGCAGCAACCGGCCCCAGCAGCAAACAGAGGCAAGCAGATCCAGCAGCAAACAGCAGCAACCAGCTCCAACCGTAGACAACCCCAGCAGTTGACAGCAGCAATTAGCTCCACTGGCAAACAACAGCAACCAGCTCCAGCAGCAAACAGCAGCAACCAGCTCCAGCAGCAAACAGCAGGAAACAAATTCAACCCCAAGCAGCAGCAAGCAATCCAGCAGCAAACAGCAGCAAGCAGATGGAACAGCAAGCACCTCCAGCAGCAAAAAATTCAAAAGCAAACAGCAGCAAGCAGTTCCAACATCAACAGTTTCAACAGCATTCAGTTCCAGCAGCAAACAGCTCCAGCAGCAACCAGCTCCAGCAGCAAACAGAAGTAACCAACTCCAGCAGCAACGTGAAGCAACTAGCTCCAAAAGCAAGTTGCAGCAACCAGCCATAGCAGCAAAGAGCAACAACCAGCTCCAGCAGCAAACAGCTCCCACAGCAAACACCTCGAGCAGCAAACAGCGGGTAGCAGCTCCAACAACAACCAGGTCCAGCAACAAACAGCAGTAACCAGTTCCAGCAACAAGCAGCAGTAACCAGCTTCAGCAGCAACCAGCAGCAACGAGCAGCAACCAGCAGCAACCAGCAGGGTGAGACATAAGCTTAGATAGCAGAGTGAAGATTGGCAGTTCAGGGATCTGGATCATAGTCACAGTCTGTTCCAAAACGGACCTCTCAGAGAATTAAGCTGCTGTTCAACAAATAAAGTAGAAACACATTTGTCTGTGCCACACCCCATTGGTTATACTCTAAATAAGACCACTGGCCCCAAAACAACGCAACAGTCATTGATCAGAAAGTATGTTGCATTTGTTAAAACCGATCAGATGGTTTTTGGGGGAATTTGCATTGTGGGAATTCCAAAAAGGTAAATAGATTTAGACTGTGGAGGATGGGGTGGAGGGTAATCCATGTATATTCTCTGGGTAAACATTACCGCTCTTCATTACTAATGTTGTTCTTCATTGTTAATTGTAAATGTTGTTTTTCATTGTTAATCGTAAATGTTGTGTACTGTTAATACAGCTCTATGCAGCTGTCATTCTTGTTGTTTATTTTACAATTTAACAATTGTTTCATTACTTGAATAACGTACAATAGGTCTGACAACTTTTTCTCACTGTGTTTGATCTCCTTGCTCATGTTTGTTCCAAATCGCAACAATGAATAATTGAGGACCAACAATCTGGGATTCCCTTCTGTGATTTGCGTTGTGCTCAGATTGAACATCAGCGAGGTTTATAACAGTAGCCCTGAAGTAATGGCAAAACGGGGTGATCAGTTATGGGAACAGGGCCCTACATATATTGGTACACACAAGAGACAGGAACATTAGAGAGGTGGATATAGAAAGTGAGACTGAAGTCTGTGTCGTGTGGCTGGGAGATCTCGAACGGGGCAGCGTGTGTTCATCTCGGACCAGTGAACAGGAGATTAATTCCACAGTCAAGAGAGTAGAAGCAATGTGAGATTTCCCTGAGGAGCAGCAGGGTACTGTATGGTAATGTTACTGGAGTTTGTTATAGATCAACTATTTAACATGTTATGGCCCAGTTGTTGGGAGGCCCTAATAAGTTAATAACATTTATCAACAATAGACATTAAGGCACTGGCAGAACAACCAGCAAATAGTTAAATGATGCTTAAAACAAGATTACAAGCGAACAAATGAATAGTTTACATACATGTGAATACAGTGAGAGAAATAATTAAGTAATCATGATTTAAAAAGTATGTGCTGATGTTTTGAATGTATTTTAAATGTTGCATGAACCATTGTTCACTTTTGCCATAGGCAAGTTAGAAACATAGAAACATAGAAAAACTACAGCACAAACAGGCCCTTCGGCCCACAAGTTGTGCCGAACACATCTCTACCTTCTAGACGTACCTATAACCCTCCATCCTACTAAGCTCCTATTGAGTTCGCCTCCACCAAAACTGATGGCAGCCTATTCCACTCGCCCACCCCCCTCTGTGTGAAAAACGTACCCCTAACATCTCCCCTGTACCTACCCCCCAGCACCCTAAACCTGTGTCCTCTCGTTGCAGACATTTCCACCCTGGGAAAAAGCCTCTGAGAGTCCACCCAATCTTTGCCTCTCAACATCTTCTACACCTCTATTAGGTCTCCTCTCATCCTTCGTCTCTCCAAGGAGAAAAGACCGAGCTCCCTCAGCCCATCCTCATAAGGCATGCCACTCAATCCAGGCAACATCCTTGTGAATCTACTCTGCACCCTTTCAATCTTTTCCACATCCTTCCTATAGTGAGGCGACCAGAACTGGGCACAGTACTCCAAGTGGGGTCTGACGAGGGTCTTATATATCGCAAGATGTGATGGTAAACACGAATATTTCAGAGCCAACACACGAGGATTTTAAAGTTAGCAAAATTCATATCAGAAATCTTCTTGTGCAGAAACAGATATTGCAGTTTCATGAATTGGTATACTCATTGTCCAAATCCAGGATGGAAGCATGCCCCGGCGTGTCTATCCAGTTTGGCAATGATCCAGTGGGAACATTCACTTGGACCCATACAGTGAGGGTCTAGGGTAACCTGGTGACGCAGAGGGTACTTTAGTCAAAATGGGAGTGAGCGTCCGGATTTAATGGAAAAATGCGATATCATTATGCTGGATGGTAAATTGCAATTGGCTGCATGACAGGAATTATTATTGATATGTGTACCTTAAAGATGATTGATTTTAAGCTAAGGTAAGGAGGGAATGATCGTTAAGAAAACCTATATCTGATCTGCTTTGAATTGCAAATGTAAGATCTATTCGGAGTGTTCCGGCTGCTCAACCTGAGAGCTGACTCGACGCTCTGATGACCTCCAGGCAGCTGTTCGTGAAATAAAGTTATGCCTTCCGTTCAGAAACATTGGCTTCGTGAGTCTTGTATTGTCGAAGATTTCCTGAAAGTACGGGTCACCTCACGTACCCCACCAATAGGCCCTCAAGCGGGCTTTAGGCTCGCACTGTACGGGTGCACTGTATGACAAGTGCGAGGGACACAGAGAGGGTTTAATTTAACCAGCACTAATTTCCCCTCCCAACACCCGCCCATTTCTGAATTCTGAATTCTCCCTTAATATGTGGTCCTGTGCTTTGCACAACCCGTCAGTTTGCAGTGATTTAATTCTCCATGGAAAAGAAAAGTGCAGTAAGTTTGAGAGCAGAAAACATAAGAGGGTTTGTTAATTTTTCATACACAGGGAACGTGGCAAGAGTTATGACAGCTCCTGCCATTTCTTGCATTCATGCAACAAAGGATGCATAAATGAAAGAAAGTGGTACAGAGCAAGACCGCAATAACAGCAATACGATGGTTCTAGTTTTCCTGTGAGTCCAGAGTCCATGATTAAAGATCCAGTGGTGTATTCCTTCAGAGGTCAGGAGACTGAAGTTGATGAAGGATGATACGCTCTTCCGGATTGGAGGTAAGATTCAGTTTATTGATGCATCTCTGTCACAGCAAACTCTAACATCAATCAACAATTAATTGTTAGGTTGGATATAGTAAGAGATACAGATTGTATTAGATTATGATTTTAAATTGAATGTGTTAACACTGCATTAGTTTTATTATGGCGGCAGTGAATTGTAAACAAGCTGGATTGTTTACAAGCTTGTTTACAATTCACTGCAGCCATAATAAAACTAATGCAGTGTTAACACATTCAATTTAAAATGATAATCGAATACAATCTGTATCTGTTACTATATCCAACCTGTTTGAACAGAGGGAAGTACGATAGGATGAGGGCTGAATTGGCTAAGGTGGACTGGGAGAGCAGACTGGTAGGTAGGACAGCTGAGGAACAGTGGAGGATTTTTAAGGAGATCCTTTTCAGTACTCAGGAACAATATATTCCGGTGATAAAAAAGGGTTGTAAGAAAAGGGATAACTAGCCATGGATAACGAAGGAAATTAAGGAGAGTATTAAATTAAAGACCGATGTGTACAGAGTGGCCAAAAATAGTGGAGAATCGGAAGATTGGGAAAACTTTAAGAGACAACAAAGAACGACTAAGAAAGCGATAAAGCAAGGAAAGATAGGTTATGAAGCTCGGCTAGCTCTAAATATAAAAAATGATAGTAAAAGCTTTTACATATATCTAAAAAGGAATTGAGTGGCAAGAGTGAATGTTGGACACTTGGAGGACGAGAGCGGGGATTTAATAGTGGGAAATGAGGAAATGGCTGAAACTTTAAATCAGTTTTTTGTGTCAGTCTTCATGGTGGAAGACACAAATAGTTTACCGAAAATTAACGGTAGAAGGTTGGTAGGAGGAGAGGTACTCGATACAATTAATGTTACCAGAGAGGCAGTGCTGGGTAGACTAACGGGACTGAAGGTGGACAAGTCGCCGGGCCTGGATGGAATGCATCCCAGGGTACTGAAAGAAATGTCAGAGTTAATAGCAGATGCGTTAGTGGTTATTTATCAAAATTCAATGGATTCTGGGGTAGAGCCGACGGATTGGAAAACAGCTAATGTTACGCCGCTGTTTAAAAAAGGAAATAGACAAAAAGCGGGTAACTACAGGCCGGTTAGCTTAACGTCAGTAGTTGGGAAAATGCTGGAATGCATCATTAAAGAAGAAATAGCAGGCCATCTGGATAAGAATGGTTCGATTAAGCAGACGCAGCATGGATTCATGAGGGGAAAGTCGTGCTTGACGAACTTGTTGGATTTTTATGAAGATGTGACTAGTGCGGTGTAAGTCAGAACTCCTTCTGAGTTACACACTCAGTTCATCAGTCGGCCTCACACTCGGTCAGTCAGCCAGCCTCACTCACTCGGTCAATCTGCCTTTCTCACTCGGTCTGCCTGCATCACTCAATCGCTTGGACAGTCAGCCTCCCTTGCTTGGTCGGTCAGGCGGACTCGCTTGCTCAGTCGGCTATCAGCCTCACTCGCTCAGCTAGTGATTCGGCCTCAGTCGGTTACTCGGTCTTACAACCTCTATCGCTCGCTCGCTCGCTTGGTCAGTTGACTTCACTCAGTCGGTCAGTCAGGGGCCTCACTCCTGCCTTGCTTGCCTAGTGATTGAGTGAACCTCGCACAGTGGCTCAGTCAGTTGGAGTCTCTCATGATTCAGTCTGCCTTATTCACTCAGTCGGCCAGACAA
>NW_027590527.1:0-52500 GCF_964213995.1 Mustelus asterias
TTAGCACCATGCTGTGTCTGTCATTGGATTATATGATGGGGACAGTGTATAGGGAGCTTCACTCTGTATCTAAACCCGTGCTGTACCTGTCCTGGGAGTGTTTGATGGGGATAGTGTAGAGGGAGCTTTACTCTGTATCTAACCCTGTGCTGTATATGTCCTGGGAGTGTTAGATGAGGACAGTGAAGTGGGAGCTTTACTCTGTATCTAACCACTTGCTGTATCTGTTGTGGGTGTGTTTGATGGGGACAGTGTCGAGGGAGCTTTACTCTGTATCTAATCCCGTGCTGTACCTGTGCTGGGCGAGTTTGATGGGGACAGTGTAGAGGGAGATTTAATCTGTATCTAACCCCGTGCTGTACCTGTCCTGGGAGTGTTTGATGGGGACAGCGTCGAGGGAGATTTAATCTGTATCTCACCCCTTGCTGTGTCTGTTCTGGGAAAGTTTGATGGGGACAGTGTAGAGGTAGATTTACTCTGTATCTAACCCCGTGCTGTAACTGTCCTGGGAGTGTTTGATGGGGACAGTGTCGAGGGAGCTTTACTCTACATCTAACCACTTGCTGTATCTGTCATGGGAGTGTTTCATGGGGACAGTGAAGAGGGAGCTTTACTCTGTATCTAACCCCGTGCTGTACCTGTCCTTGGTTTGTCTGATGGGGATATTGTAGAGGGAGCTTTACTCCATATCTAACCCCCTGCTGTATCTGTCCTTGGAGTGTTTGATGGGGATAGTGCAGAGGGAGCTTTACTCTGTATCTAACCCATGCTGTCCCTGCCCTGGGAGTGTTTGATGGGGACAGTATCGAGGGAGCTTTACTCTGTATCTAAACCCGTGCTGTACCTGTCCTTGGTTTGTTTGATGGGGACAGTGTAGAGGGAGCTTTACTCTGTATCTAACCCCGTGCTGTACCTGTCCTTGGTTTGTCTGATGGGGATATTGTAGAGGGAGCTTTACTCCATATCTAACCCCCTGCTGTATCTGTCCTTGGAGTGTTTGATGGGGATAGTGCAGAGGGAGCTTTACTCTGTATCTAACCCATGCTGTCCCTGCCCTGGGAGTGTTAGATGGGGACAGTATCGAGGGAGCTTTACTCTGTATCTAAACCCGTGCTGTACCTGTCCTTGGTTTGTTTGATGGGGACAGTGTAGAGGGAGCTTTACTCTGTATCTAAACCCGTGCTGTGCCTGTCCTTGGTTTGTTTGATGGGGACAGTGTAGAGGGAGCTTTACTCTATGTCTAACCCCGTGCTGTATCTGTTCTGGGACTGTTTGATGGGGACAGTGTACAGTGAGCTTTAATCTGTATCTAACCCCGTGCTGTACCTGTCCTGGGAGTATTTGATGGGGACAGTGTAGAGGGAGCTTTACTCTGTATCTAACCCCGTGCTGTAACTGTTCTGGGAGTGTTTGTTGGGAACAGTGCAGAGGGAGATTTACTCTGGATCTAACCCCGTGTTGTATCTGTCCTGGGAGTGTTTGTTGGGGACAGTGCAGAGGGAGATTTACTCTGTATCTAACCCCGTGCTGTATCTGTCCTTGGTTTGTTTGATGGGGACAGTATCGAGGGAGATTTACTCTGTATCTAAACCCGTGTGTACCTGTCCTGGGCGAGTTTGTTGGGGACAGTGTAGAGGGAGCTTTACTCTATATCTAACCCCGTGCTGTATCTGTACTGGGACTGTTTTGATGGGGACAGTGTACAGTGAGCTTTAATCTGTATCTAACCCTGTGCTGTACCTGTCCTGGGAGTGTTTGATGGGGACAGTGTAGAGGGAGCTTTACTCTGTATCTAATCCCGTGTTTCAGTTACTGATAGACTGTAGAGGAAGATCAGGAAACACACACGCTCTCAGACACACACACACACACACACACATGCTCTCTCTGTCTCTCACACACACATACACTATCTCTTACGCACTCTCTCACTCACACACATGCTCTTTCTCTCTGTCACACACACTTTCTCTCTCACACACTTTCTCTCTCACACACATTCTCTCACACACACTTTCACGCTCACACACTCTCACCCATGCACTCTCTCTCACTGACACACTCTCACACACATGCACACAGTCTCTCACACACACATACACTCACTCTCTCACACACATACACTCACTCTCTCACACACACATGCACACAGTCTCTCACTCACATACACTCACTCTCTCACACACACACACTCTCTCACACACACACTCTCACACACACACACTGTCTCACACACACACTCTTTCTCTCGCACACACTCTCTCTCTCTCACACAGACAGACTCTCTCTCACGCACACGCTCTCTCGCACACACTCTCTCTCGCACACACTTTCTCACACACACACACTCTCTCACACACACACACTCTCTCACACACGCCCTCTCTCTCACACACACTCTCTTTCTCTCACACACACGGTGTCTCTCACTCACACACACTCTGTCTCTCACACACTCTCTCACACACACACACACTCTCTCACACACACACTCGCTCTCTCTCACACACAGACACGCTCTCTCTCACACACACACACACTCTCTCTCACACACAGTCTCTCTCACACACACACCTCTCTCTCTCACACACTGTCTCTCTCTCACACACACACTCTCTCTCACACACACTCTCTCACACACACACTCTCTCACACACACAGTCTCTCTCTCTCACACACACACTCTCTCTCTCACACACTCTCTCACACACACTCTGTCTCTCACACACACACTCTTTCTCACACACACACTCTTTCTCACACACACACTCTCTCTAACACACCCTCTCTCTCACGCACACACTCTCTCTCTCGCACACACTCTCTCTCTCGCACACTCTCTCTCTCTCGCACACGCTATCTCTCACACACACACTCTATCTCACACACACTCTCTCGTACACACACTCTCTCTCACACACACTCCCTCTCTCTCTCACACATTCTCTCACACACACACACACACTCTCTCTCACACACACACTCTCTCTCACACACACTCTCTCGTACACACACTCTCTCTCACACACACACACACACACACTCTCTCTCACACACACACTCTCTCTCACACACACACACACACTCTCTCTATCACACACACACACACACAATGATGGGCAAAATGTAGAGGAAGATTTGAGCTGTATCTAACCCCGTGCTGTACCTGTCCTGGGTGTGTTTGATGTGCACAATGTGGAGGCAGCTTTTCCTTTAATCTAGCACCATGCTGTATCTGTCATTGGATTATTTGATGGGGACAGTGTATAGGGAGCTTCACTCTGTATCTCACCCCGTGCTGTCCCTGTCCTGGGAGTGTTTGATGGGGACAGTGTCGAGGGAGCTTCACTCTGTATCGAAACCCGTGCTGTACATGTCCTGGGAGTGTTTGATGGGGATAGTGTAGAGGGAGCTTATTCTGTATCGATAGAGGGATATAGATATCTGTATCTAACCCTGTGCTGTATATGTCCTGGGAGTGTTTGATGAGGACAGTGAAGTGGGAGCTTTACTCTGTATCTAACCACTTGCTGTATCTGTCGTGGGAGTGTTTGATGGGGACAGTGTCGAGGGAGCTTTACTCTGTATCTAATCCTGTGCTGTACCTGTGCTGGGCGAGTTTGATGGGGACAGTGTAGAGGGAGCTTTACTCTGCATCTAACCCCGTGCTGTAACTGTCCTGGGAGTGTTTGATGGGGGACAGAGTAGAGAGAGCTTTACTCTGTATCTAACACCGTGCTGTATCTCTCCTGGGTGTGTTGGATGAGGACAGTGTAGAGGGAGCTTTACTCTGTATCAAACTCTGTGCTGTGTCTGTCCTGGGAGTGTTTGATGGGAACAGTGTAGAGAGAGCTTTACTCTGTATCGATCTCTGTGCTGTACCTGTACCTTTCCTGGGAGTGTTTGATGGGAACAGTGTCGAGGGAGCTTTACTTTGCATCTAATCCCGTGTTTCAGTTACTGATAGACTGTAGAGGGAGATCAGGTCACACACACGCTCTCCTTACACACTCTCAGACACACACACACACATGCTCTCTCTGTCTCTCACACACACACATGCTCTCTCTGTCTCTCACACACACATACACTATCTCTTACGCACTCTCTCACTCACACACATGCTCTTTCTCTCTGTCACACACGCTTTCTCTCTCACACATTCTCTCACACACACATTCTCTCACACACACTTTCACGCTCACACACTCTCAACAATGCATTCTCTCTCACTGACACACTCTCACACACATGCACACAGTCTCTCACTCACATACACTCACTCTCTCACACACACTTTCTCGCTCTCCTTACACCCTCTCAGACACACACACACACACACACACACGCTCTCTCTTTCTCTCACACACACATACACTATCTCTTACGCACTCTCTCACTCACACACATGCTCTTTCTCTCTGTCACACACACACACTCTCTCTCACACACACACTCTCTCTCTCACACACACTCTCTCTCTCACACACTCTCTCTCGCACACACTCTCTCTCACACACACTCTCTCACACACACTCTGTCTCTCACACACACACTCTTTCTCACACACACACTCTCTCTAACACACCCTCTCTCTCACGCACACACTCTCTCTCTCGCACACACTCTCTCTCTCGCACACACTCTCTCTCTCGCAAACACTCTCTCACACACACTGTCTCACACACACACACTTTCTCACACACTCTCTCTCTCGTACACACACTCTCTCTCACACACACACTCTCTCTCTCTCACACACACATTCTTTCACACACACTCTCTCACACACACACACACACTCTCTCTCACACACACACACTCTCTCTCACACACACACACATTCTCTCACACGCACACACACACTCTCTCTGTCACACACACACATCTCTCACACACACTCTCTCTCACACACACACTCTCTCTCTCTCACACACACATTCTCTCACACGCACACACACACTCTCTCTATCACACACACACACACACAATGATGGGCAAAATGTAGAGGAAGATTTGAGCTGTATCTAACCCCGTGCTGTACCTGTCTTGGGTGTGTTTGATGTGCACAATGTGGAGGCAGCTTTTCCTTTAATCTAGCACCATGCTGTATCTGTCATTGGATTATTTGATGGGCACAGTGTATGGGGAGCTTCACTCTGAATCTCACCCCGTGCTGTCCCTGTCCTGGGAGTGTTTGATGGGGACAGTGTCGAGGGAGCTTCACTCTTTATCGAAACCCGTGCTGTACATGTCCTGGGAGTGTTTGATGGGGATAGTGTCGAGGGAGCTTCACTCTGTATCTAAACCCGTGATGTACCTGTCCTGGGAGTGTTTGATGGGGGACAGTGTAGAGGGAGCCTTACTCTGTATCTAACCCCGTGCTGTACCTGTCCTGGGAGTGTTTGATGGGGACAGTGTAGAGGGAGCCTCACTCTGTATCTAAACACGTGCTGTACCTGTCCTGGGCGTGTTTGATGGGGGACAGTGTAGAGGGTGCTTTACTCTGTATCTAACCCCGTGCTATATCTCTCTTGGAAGTGGTTTATGGGGACAGTGTAGAGCGAGCTTTGCTCTGTATCTAACCCCGTGCTGTCCCATTCCTGCGAGTGTTTGATGGAGACAGTGTCGAGGGACCTTTACTCTGTATTGAACCCCGTGCTGTGTTTGTCCTGGGAGTGTATAATGGGGACAGTGTCGAGGGAGCTTTACTCTGTACCTAACCCTGTGCTGTATCTGTCCTGGGAGTGTTTGATGGGGACAGGACTTGGGGGACATTGGATTTTAGACAATGTTTAGGGTTTTAGACTTTTCGGAGTGAAATTCAGGAACACTTTGCCACACCAGCTGTGATATTAGTTTGGAACTACCTTCTATAATTCGCAGTTGATGCTCAGTCGCTTATTAATGTTCAAACCTGAAGTTGATAGATGGTATTTTACACACAGGAGAAGCAATTTAAAATCAATGGGTCAATGTTAAAATGGATGCAGGAACAGAGAGACCTGGGCTTTCAGTTCATTTTTACATCTTAAAGATTCAACCTGGGGCTCAGAATCTGTCAGTATTTCTGCATTGACTATTTCACAATCTGAGGAGTTGTGAATGGTGCGATCATCAGCGAACATCTCACCTATGGAGGGAAGGTCAGTGATGGAGCAGCTGAAGATGGTTGGGGCCTCGGACACTCACCCTGAGGAACTCCTGCAGTGATGTCCCAGGACTGAGAGGATCGGCTTTGAGATAATCGGCACATTGGGGGAAAGGTTGGAAAGCAGAGGATGTTGAATTAAGGTAAATGGCGACAGCGGCAACATGAGGCAATATCTGTGGCTTTGGAGTGATCCTTGTTGTACCCCACTATTAGCTGCTTGCCCACCTGAATATCTCACTGTTACTCTCTGCATTACTATCTCATCCCTATCTCTCAGTGACTCTGCCTCTCTCCATCTCTCCGGGGAAATTATAATGGGGAGCAAAAAAATGGCAGAAGAATTGAACATATACTTTGGTTCTGTCTTCACAAAAGAGGCACAGATAACCTGGCAGAAATGTTAGGGAACCAATGGTTTAGTGAGAGTGTGGAATTGAATTGAAGGAAATCAGTATTAGTAAGAAAATGGTGCTGGGGGAATGAATGGGGTTAAAGGCTGACAAAGCCCCAGGGCCTGATAATCTACATCCCAGAGTATTAAAGGAAGCGGCGCTGGAAATATTGGATGCATTGCTGGTCATCTTCCAAAATTCTATAGACTCTAGAACAGTTCCTACAGATTGAGGGGGTGGCAAATGTAACCCCACTATTTAAAATCATCTTTTCACTTGCGTGTAATTTATCCCAGAACACGGGCAGCATGGGCTTATCGAGAATGACGGGATAGTGTTGGGGTGGAGAAGTTATTCCTTCAAGTGGAAATCAGTGTCGTTTTGAAATGTGTTGGGGATTTCTGCCTCTCCCCATTCAATCCTTCCCAACCTCTCTGTCGAGGCTCCTTCTCACTTTCTACCAGACAATAATTTGTGTTCGAGAGCGGGTGCAGAGGAGATTGAAATGAAACAGACAGACAGTTATCTTCAACACTGAGAAATGTGAAGTGATGCACTTTGGATAATAAGTTGAGGAGAGAAACCATAAACCAACTGGGAACAAGTTAAATCATGTGCAGGTAAAGGGAAAGCTTTTATACCTCCATCAATCTGTGTCTCTCTCTTTTTCTCACTCTCTGTGTCTGTGTCTTCTGTCCATCTCTCCCTTTCTGGGAATCAGTGAAAAATATCCACAAATATTAGGCAGCCATTTGGCGTTTCTTCCCAGTGGCCATTTCGTGTGAACGCAGCACTGAGATATTTCTGACAGAGTTGTCTCTTCACTAAAGTAACGTTAGTATTTTAAATGTGACAGATACGCAGCTATGGAGACACAAACGAGGGCTGTATTCCCAGGAATTTTGGAGTGTCAGGGACAATTTGATCCAATTTGTCAGGAGTATAATGGAAAGTGATAGCACAGAGAGAGAGAAATGTTTCTTGCTGGTGATCCACCTCCTCCAGTCCCACCATCCTCCCATATCTGTTTTCCTTTCATTCTGGCTCCGTGACCATCCACAATTTGAATTGTTTCACCATTGGGAGCTGTGTCTTCATCTGCGTGGGCTCCAACTCTGGAATTCCTTTCCTGAACGTTTTATTAAAATACATCCATGGGATGTGGGCCTGGCTGGTTCTGCCAGCGTTTACTCCTCGTCCCTAATTGCTCATGAACTGAGTGGCTTGCTAGGCCATTTCAAACAGCATCTAAGAGTCAACCACATTGCTGTGAGGCTGGAGTCACATGTAGGCCCGACCAGGTAAGGACGGCAGATTTCCTTCCATAAAAGACATTAGTGAAGCAGATTGGTTTTCTCCATTTTAACACCTCCTTTTCCTCCAATTAAAATAGTTCGTAAAAACCATCTGGCCAAACCTTTGGGACATGTGACCCTAAACTCTCCTGTGACTCGGGGTCAAATTTCTCACATTAAGGCTCCTGTGAAGCATCTTGGGATGATACTGTTCAAGGTGCTATATAAATGCAAGTTGTTGTTGTGTGTGTCTGAGTGTCAGCTTCTGTCCATGTCCAGGACACTGCAGGTAACAGAGAATGATTCACTCTGGGCTGCGATTGTACATCTCGTGTGTGTCTCAGTATCAGCTCTGAAACATGTACAGCACAATCCCATCCTGTTTCTGTGTCTCTCTGCCTCTGTATCTGTATCTCTCCCTCTCGCTCCATCTCTCTCCCCATGACTGAAACAAACTAGAGTTTAAATCCCACACTGGGATGCTGTTCAATGTGAGTTCAGTTTTCCCAGAAATAAAAATCCTCAATTAAAAATTCCTTTGACACAGCAGAGGGAACTTTTCTCAAAGTGAATTTGCGGCTGTCTTGAATTTGAACCCAAGTTTTTAATATGGGGGTGGCACCGTGATGCAGGGGTTAGCACTGCTTCCTCACAGTGCCAGGGACCCGCCTTCGATTCCCAGCATGGGTCACTTTCTGACTGGAGTTTGAACGTCCTTCCCGTGTTTGTGTGGGTTTCCTCCGGGTGCTCCGGTTTCATCCCACACTCCAAAGATAGAACAAAGAAAATCACAGCACGGGAACAGGTCTTTCGGCTCTCCAATCCTGCACCAACCATGCTGCCTGACTGAACTAAAACCCCCTACCCTTCCGGGGACCATATCCCTCCATTCCCATCTTATTCATGTCTTTGTCAAGACGCCCTTGAAAAGTCACTATCGTATCCGTTTCCACTCCCTCCCCTGGCAACGAGTTCCAGGCACCCAGCACCCTCTGTGTAAAAAAACTTTCCTCCCACATCTCCTTTAAACCTTGCCCCTCGCACCTTAAACCTCTGCCCCCGAGTAATAACTCTTCCACCCTGGGAAAACGCTTCTGACTATCCACTCTGTCCATGCCCCCTCATAATCTGGCAGACTTCTATCAGGGGTCCAGGTTAGGTGGATTGGCCAAGCTAAATTGTCCCTTAGTGTCCGGAGGATTAGCGGAGGTAAATGTATGGGATTATAGGGATGGGGCCTGGGTGGGATTGTGGTCAGTGCAGACTCGATGGGCCGAATGGCCTCCTGCACTGCAGGATTCTATGAACCCTGTTCTGTATTTGGTTTGGGATTGTTTGTTGAAAAGTGTAGTTGAAGTGTTACTCTGTAATGCTGGAATTTAGGCTACGGGATGATTGGATCAAACACTTCAAGATAATAAGGGGAATGGAGAGGACTGATAAAGAACAACTTTTCCTGCTGGTTGGGGAGTCCAGGACTTGGGGACATTGGATTTCAAACAATGTTGAGGATTTTAGACTTGTAGGAGTGGAATTCAGAAACACTTTGCCACACCAGCTGTGATATTAGTTTGGAACTACCTTCTATAATTCGCAGTTGATGCTCAGTCGCTTATTAATGTTTAAATCTGAGGTTGATAGATGATATTTTTATACAGGAGAAGCAATTTAAAATCAATGGGTCAATGTTAAAATGGATGCAGGAAGAGAGAGACCTGGGCTTTCAGTTCATTTTTACATCTTAAAGATTCAACCTGGGGCTCAGAATCTGTCAGTTGAATCTACTTTTCCCACCTGATAAAATGTCAACAATTGTCTTGGGGAATGTGACAAAAGGTGACATTCCTGAACAGTGGGGTTGGGAGGTTGTTTGAAAGGAGATTCAGATTGTATCAGAAAGCGTCAATTAGATTGTGTCTCTTTGGAGAAGGCGCATATTTCACAGGAAACGCCCCGAGATAAAGACTAGTTTCACCAATGTCTGAGTAACTTTCAAAGTCTGCAGACGCATGAAGGGGGCAGAGATATTGTAATATTCAGAGCAGGAGATGGGGGACAATCACAGAATTGAAGATGTGAGGCCAGCTCCTGTTTCTGAATGTCAGTGTTTAGCTTTAAAACTTTAGTCCTGGGCTAATAATTCCAAGTTTGCAATCCCACACTTTGCTGTTGTGAATTAGAGTTGTGAATTTTCTGAAATTGGTTGTGTAATAAAACTCCATGCAGGATGCAATGATTTCCATTCTGTCTGCTGCTGCAAAGCCCCCATGTCTGTCTCAGTTTCATCGTATTTATCAATGATTTGAGATCCTAGAATCATAGAATCCCTAAAGGGCAGACCATTCGGCCCATCGAGTCTGCATCGACCACAATCCCACCCAGGCCCGATTCCCGTAACCCCATATATTTACCCTGTTAATCCCCTGACACTAGGGTCAATTTATCATGGCCAATCCACCTGACCCGCACATGTTTGGAGTGTGGGAGGAAACTGGAGCACCCGGAGGAAACCCACGCAGACACTGGGAGAACTCTACAGAGACAGCGAGCTGAGGCTGGAATTGAACCTGGGTCCCTGGCGCTGTGCTAACCACTGTGTCACCTTGCCATTCATCATAGAATCCCTAAAGTGCAGAAGGAGGTCCTTTGGCCCATCAAGCCTGCCCCCGACAACAATACCACCCAGGCCTGAATCCCCCTAATACTAAGGGGCAATTGAGCACGGCCAATCAACCTAACCCGCACGTCTTTGGAGTGTGGGAGGAAACCAGAGCACCCGGAGGAAACCCACGCAGACGCTGGGAGAACGTGCAAACTCCACACAGACAGTCACCCGAGGCTGGAATTGAACATGGGTCCTTGGTGCTGTGTGGGAGCAGTGCTAACCACTGTGCCATCATGTCGCCCGGTGATGAGACAGAATGTTTGCAACATTTCACAGAAATAGGCAGCATTTTAAGTCTTACAGCTAGAAGCTTCAAATGGCAAAGAGGTATTCCACTGCATAAGAGGCCATTCAGCTCATTGAGTCTGCACAGACTTGATGACAGAGTATCTTACCCAGGCCCTCAGCCCAGCCCTATCCCCATAACCCCATTGCTAATCCATCTAACCTATATATCTTGCGAGTGTGGAAGGTAACCAGAGCACCCGGAGGAAACCCACGCAGACACGGGGAGAATGGGCAAACTCCACACAGTCACCCGAGGCTGGAATTGAACCCGGGTCCCTGGCGCTGTGAGGCAGCAGTACGAACCACTGTGCCACCGTGCCGCCCGAAAGTAAAATGTCTTAACTGAATGGTTCAAAGAGTGAAAGATGGATTTCATTGCAGACAATTGTGTGGTCACCCACTTGAAAAAGGATAGAACAGATTGCTTTATGAATGGGGAAAGGCTGGAAAGAGTGGAGGCCCAAAGAGACTTGGGGCGGTCACATCAACATAGAAAATAGGAGGAGGAGGAGGCCATTCAGCCCTTCGAGCCTGACCCACCATTCAACACTATCATGGCCGATCCTCTGTCTCAATGCCATACCCCAGCGCTCTCCCCATACACCTCGACACCTTTAGAGTCTAGAAATCTATCTATTTCCTTCTTAAATATATTCAGTGACTTGGTCTCCACAGCTTTCTGTGGGAGAGAATTCCACAGGTTCACCACCCTCTGAGTGAAGAGGTTTCCCCTCATCTCAGTCCCAAATGGCCTCCCCCGTATCCTGAGACTGTGACCCCTTGTTCCAGACACCCCCAGCCGGAGGAAACAATATCCCTGTATCCAGCCTGTCCAGCACTGTCAGAATTTTATACCTTTCAATTAGATCCCCGCTCACTCTTCTACATTCCAG
The DNA here is from genome assembly GCF_964213995.1 of Mustelus asterias. Taxonomy (NCBI): domain Eukaryota; kingdom Metazoa; phylum Chordata; class Chondrichthyes; order Carcharhiniformes; family Triakidae; genus Mustelus; species Mustelus asterias. The sequence continues at coordinate 11,688 of NW_027590527.1, forward strand.
TGAATACAGGCCCAGCCGACCCAATCTCCCCTCAGACATCAATGCTGCCATCCCAGGAATCAGTCTGGTGAACATTCACCGCTCTCCCTCTGTGGCAAGTACATCCTTCCTCAGATAAGGAGAGGAACACTGTACACAAGACTCCAGGTGTGGTCTCACCGAGGCCCTGTCCAGCTGCAGTAAGACATCCTTGCTCTTCTACTCCAATCCTCTTGCAATGAAGGCCAACATGGGTGGCACAGTGGTTAGCTCTGCTGCCTCACAGTGCCACGGACCTGGGTTCAATTCTGGTCTCAGGTCACTGTCTGTGTGGAGTTTGCACGTTCTCCCCGTGTCTGCATGGGTTTCCTCCGGGTGCTCCGGTTTCCTCCCACACTCCAAAGATGCGCGCGTTAGGTTGATTGGCCGTGATAAATTGCCCCTTAATGCCAGGGAGATGAGGATATTGTGAGTGAGACTGTGGGACTGTTCTCTATCTGTGTGTGTGTGTGTGAGACTGTGCGTGTATCTGTGTGTGTGTGTGTCTGTGCATCACTGCGTTTGTTGTCAGTGAGTTTGTGTGTGTTTCACTATCTTCCTGTCTCTCAGTCCCCCAGTCCCAGAATCTGCTTCTCTTTACACAGATGCTGCCTGTCCTGCTCAGTATTCCGGGATTGACTATTTCACAAGCTGAGGAGTTGTGAATGCTGCGATCATCAGCGAACATCTCACCTATGGAGGGAAGGTCAGTGATGGAGCAGCCCCGTGCTGTCCCTGTCCTGGGAGTGTTTGATGGGGACAGTGGAGAGGGAGCTTTACTCTGTATCTAACCCCGTGCTGTACCTGTCCTGGGAGTGTTTGATGGGGACAGTGTAGAGGGAGCTTTACTCTGTATCTAACCCCGTGCTGTACCTGTCCTGGGAGTGTTTGATGGGGGACAGTGTAGAGGGAGCTTTACTCTGTACCTAACCCCGTGCTGTACCTGTCCTGGGAGTGTTTGATGGGGGCAGTGTAGAGGGAGCTTTACTCTGTATCTAACCCCGTGCTGTACCTGTCCTGGGAGTGTTTGATGGGGACAGTGTAGAGGGAGCTTTACTCTGTATCTAACCCCGTGTTGCACCTGTCCTGGGAGTGTTTGATGGGGGACAGTGTAGAGGGAGCTTTACTCTGTACCTAACCCCGTGCTGTACCTGTCCTGGGAGTGTTTGATGGGGGCAGTGTAGAGGGAGCTTTACTCTGTATCTAACCCCGTGCTGTACCTGTCCTGGGAGTGTTTGATGGGGACAGTGTAGAGGGAGCTTTACTCTGTATCTAACCCCGTGCTGTACCTGTCCTGGGAGTGTTTGATGGGGACAGTGGAGAGGGAGCTTTACTCTGTATCTAACCCCGTGCTGTACCTGTCCTGGGAGTGTTTGATGAGGACAGTGTAGAGGGAGCTTTACTCTGTATCTAACCCCGTGCTGTACCTGTCCTGGGGGGTGTTTGATGGGGACAGTGTAGAGGGAGCTTTACTCTGTATCTAACCCCGTGCTGCACCTGTCCTGGGAGTGTTTGATGGGGGACAGTGTAGAGGGAGCTTTACTCTGTACCTAACCCCGTGCTGTACCTGTCCTGGGAGTGTTTGATGGGGGCAGTGTAGAGGGAGCTTTACTCTGTACCTAACCCCGTGCTGCACCTGTCCTGGGAGTGTTTGATGGGGACAGTGTAGAGGGAGCTTTACTCTGTATCGAACCCCGTGCTGTACCTGTCCTGGGAGTGTTTCATGGGGACAGTGTAGAGGGAGCTTTACTCTGTATCTAAGCCCGTGCTGTACCTGTCCTGGGAGTGTTTGATGGGGACAGTGTAGAGGGAGCTTTACTCTGTATCTAACCCCGTGCTGCACCTGTCCTGGGAGTGTTTGATGGGGACAGTGTAGAGGGAGCTTTACTCTGTATCTAACCCCGTGCTGTACCTGTCCTGGGAGTGTTTGATGGGGACAGTGTAGAGGGAGCTTTACTCTGCATCAAACCCCGTGCTGTACCTGTCCTGGGAGTGTTTGATGGGGACAGTGTAGAGGGAGCTTTACTCTGTATCTAACCACGTGCTGTACCTGTCCTGGGAGTGTTTGATGGGGACAGTGTAGAGGGAGCTTTACTCTGTATCTAACCCCGTGCTGTACCTGTCCTGGGAGTGTTTGATGGGGACAGTGTAGAGGGAGCTTTACTCTGTATCTAACCCCGTGCTGTACCTGTCCTGGGAGTGTTTAATGGGGACAGTGTAGAGGGAGCTTTACTCTGTATCGAACCCCGTGCTGTACCTGTCCTCGGAGTGTTTGATGGGGACAGTGTCGAGGGAGCTTTACTCTGTATCTAGTCCCGTGCTGTACCTGTCCTGGGAGTGTTTGAAGGGGACAGTGTACAGGGAGCTTTACTCTGTATCTAACCCCGTGCTGTACCTGTACTGGGAGTGTTTGATGTGGGACAGTGTGGAGAGAGCTTTACTCTGTATCTAACCCCGTGCTGTACCTGTCCTGGGAGTGTTTGATGGGGACAGTGTAGAGGGAGCTTTACTCTGTATCTAACCCCGTGCTGTACCTGTCCTCGGAGTGTTTGATGGGGACAGTGTAGAGAGAGGTTTACTCTGTATCTAACCCCGTGCTGTACCTGTCCTGGGAGTGTTTCATGGGGACAGTGTCGAGGGAGCTTTACTCTGTATCTAGTCCCGTGCTGTACCTGTCCTAGGAGTGTTTGAAGGGGACAGTGTACAGGGAGCTTTACTCTGGATCTAACCCCGTGCTGTACGTGTACTGGGAGTGTTTGATGTGGGACAGTGTAGAGAGAGCTTTACTCTGTATCTCACCCCGTGCTGTACCTGTCCTGGGAGTGTTTCATGGGAACAGTGTCGAGGGAGCTTTACTCTGTATCTAACCCCGTGCTGTACCTGTCCTGGGAGTGTTTGATGTGGGACAGTGGAGAGGGAGCTTTACTCTGTATCTAACCCCGTGCTGTATCTGTCCTGGGAGTGTTTCATGGGGACAGTGTCGAGGGAGCTTTACTCTGTATCTAGTCCCGTGCTGTACCTGTCCTGGGAGTGTTTGACGGGGCCAGTGTAGAGGGAGCTTTACTCTGTATCTAACCCCGTGCTGTACCTGTCCTGGGAGTGTTTGATGGGGACAGTGTAGAGGGAGCTTTACTCTGTATCTAACCCCGTGCTGTACCTGTCCTCGGAGTGTTTGATGGGGACAGTGTAGAGAGAGCTTTACTCTGTATCTAACCCCGTGCTGTACCTGTCCTGGGAGTGTTTCATGGGGACAGTGTCGAGGAAGCTTTACTCTGTATCTAGTCCCGTGCTGTACCTGTCCTGCGAGTCTTTGAAGGGGACAGTGTACAGGGAGCTTTACTCTGTATCTAACCCCGTGCTGTACCTGTACTGGGAGTGTTTGATGTGGGACAGTGTACAGAGAGCTTTACTCTGTATCTAACCCCGTGCTGTACCTGTCCTGGGAGTGTTTCATGGGGACAGTGTCGAGGGAGCTTTACTCTGTATCTAACCCCGTGCTGTACCTGTCCTGGGAGTGTTTGATGTGGGACAGTGTAGAGAGAGCTTTACTCTGTATCTAAGCCCGTGCTGTACCTGTCCTGGGAGTGTTTGATGGGGAGAGTGTAGAGGGAGCTTTGCTCTGTATCTAACCCCGTGCTGTACCTGTCCTGGGAGTGTTTGATGGGGACAGTGGAGAGGGAGCTTTACTCTGTATCTAACCCTGTGCTGCAACTGTCCTGGGAGTGTTTGATGGGGACAGTGTAGAGGGAGCTTTACTCTGTATCTAACCCCGTGCTGTACCTGTCCTGGGAGTGTTTGATGGGGACAGTGTAGAGGGAACTTTACTCTGTATCTAACCCCGTGCTGTAACTGTCCTGGGAGTGTTTGATGGGGACAGTGTAGAGGGAGCTTTACTCTGTATCTAGTCCCGTGCTGTACCTGTCCTGGGAGTGTTTGATGGGGACAGTGTAGAGGGAGCTTTACTCTGTATCTAACCCCGTGCTGTACCTGTCCTGGGAGTGTTTGATGGGGACAGTGTAGAGGGAGCTTTACTCTGTATCTAACCCCGTGCTGTACCTGTCCTGGGAGTGTTTGATGGGGACAGTGGAGAGGGAGCTTTACTCTGTATCTAACCCCGTGCTGTACCTGTCCTCGGAGTGTTTGATGGGGACAGTGGAGAGAGAGCTTTACTCTGTATCTAACCCCGTGCTGTACCTGTCCTGGGAGTGTTTCATGGGGACAGTGTCGAGGGAGATTTACTCTGTATCTAGTCCCGTGCTGTACCTGTCCTGGGAGTGTTTGAAGGGGACAGTGTACAGGGAGCTTTACTCTGTATCTAACCCCGTGCTGTACCTGTACTGGGAGTGTTTGATGTGGGACAGTGTAGAGAGAGCTTTACTCTGTATCTAACCCCGTGCTGTACCTGTCCTGGGAGTGTTTGATGGGGACAGTGTAGAGGGAGCTTTACTCTGTATCTAACCCCGTGCTGTACCTGTCCTCGGAGTGTTTGATGGGGACAGTGTAGAGAGAGCTTTACTCTGTATCTAACCCCGTGCTGTACCTGTCCTGGGAGTGTTTCATGGGGACAGTGTCGAGGAAGCTTTACTCTGTATCTAGTCCCGTGCTGTACCTGTCCTGGGAGTGTTTGAAGGGGACAGTGTACAGGGAGCTTTACTCTGTATCTAACCCCGTGCTGTACCTGTACTGGGAGTGTTTGATGTGGGACAGTGTACAGAGAGCTTTACTCTGTATCTAACCCCGTGCTGTACCTGTCCTGGGAGTGTTTCATGGGGACAGTGTCGAGGGAGCTTTACTCTGTATCTAACCCCGTGCTGTACCTGTCCTGGGAGTGTTTGATGTGGGACAGTGTAGAGAGAGCTTTACTCTGTATCTAAGACCGTGCTGTACCTGTCCTGGGAGTGTTTGATGGGGAGAGTGTAGAGGGAGCTTTGCTCTGTATCTAACCCCGTGCTGCAACTGTCCTGGGAGTGTTTGATGGGGACAGTGTAGAGGGAGCTTTACTCTGTATCTAACCCCGTGCTGTACCTGTCCTGGGAGTGTTTGATGGGGACAGTGTAGAGGGAACTTTACTCTGTATCTAACCCCGTGCTGTAACTGTCCTGGGAGTGTTTGATGGGGACAGTGTAGAGGGAGCTTTACTCTGTATCTAGTCCCGTGCTGTACCTGTCTTGGGAGTGTTTGATGGGGACAGTGTAGAGGGAGCTTTACTCTGTATCTAACCCCGTGCTGTACCTGTACTGGGAGTGTTTGATGTGGGACAGTGTAGAGAGAGCTTTACTCTGTATCTAACCCCGTGCTGTACCTGTCCTGGGAGTGTTTGATGGGGACAGTGTAGATGGAGCTTTACTCTGTATCTAACCCCGTGCTGTACCTGTCCTCGGAGTGTTTGATGGGGACAGTGTAGAGAGAGCTTTACTCTGTATCTAACCCCGTGCTGTACCTGTCCTGGGAGTGTTTCATGGGGACAGTGTCGAGGGAGCTTTACTCTGTATCTAGTCCCGTGCTGTACCTGTCCTAGGAGTGTTTGAAGGGGACAGTGTACAGGGAGCTTTACTCTGGATCTAACCCCGTGCTGTACCTGGACTGGGAGTGTTTGATGTGGGACAGTGTAGAGAGAGCTTTACTCTGTATCTCACCCCGTGCTGTACCTGTCCTGGGAGTGTTTCATGGGAACAGTGTCGAGGGAGCTTTACTCTGTATCTAACCCCGTGCTGTACCTGTCCTGGGAGTGTTTGATGTGGGACAGTGTAGAGAGAGCTTTACTCTGTATCTAACCCCGTGCTGTACCTGTCCTGGGAGTGTTTGATGTGGGACAGTGTAGAGAGAGCTTTACTCTGTATCTATCCCCGTGCTGTACCTGTCCTGGGAGTGTTTGATGGGGACAGTGTAGAGAGAGCTTTACTCTGTATCTAACCCCGTGCTGTACCTGTCCTGAGAGTGTTTGATGGGGACAGTGTAGAGAGAGCTTTACTCTGTATCTAACCCCGTGCTGTACCTGTCCTGGGAGTGTTTGATGTGGGACAGTGTAGAGAGAGCTTTACTCCGTATCTAACCCCGTGCTGTACCTGTCCTGGGAGTGTTTGATGGGGACAGTGTAGAGAGAGCTTTACTCTGTATCTAACCCCGTGCTGTACCTGTCCTCGGAGTGTTTGATGGGGACAGTGTAGAGAGAGCTTTACTCTGTATCTAACCCCGTGCTGTACCTGTCCTGGGAGTGTTTGATGGGGACAGTGTAGAGGGAGCTTTACTCTGTATCTAACCCCGTGCTGTACCTGTCCTGAGAGTGTTTGATGGGGACAGTGTCGAGGGAGCTTTACTCTGGATCTAACCCCGTGCTGTACCTGTCCTGGGAGGGTTTGAAGGGGCCAGTGTAGAGGGAGCTTTACTCTGTATCTAACCCCGTGCTGTACCTGTCCTGGGAGTGTTTGATGGGGACAGTGTAGAGGGAGCTTTACTCTGTATCTAACCCCGTGCTGTACCTGTCCTCGGAGTGTTTGATGGGGGCAGTGTCGAGAGAGCTTTACTCTGTATCTAACCCCGTGCTGTACCTGTCCTGGGAGTGTTTCATGGGGACAGTGTCGAGGAAGCTTTACTCTGTATCTAGTCCCGTGCTGTACCTGTCCTGCGAGTCTTTGAAGGGGACAGTGTACAGGGAGCTTTACTCTGTATCTAACCCCGTGCTGTACCTGCACTGGGAGTGTTCGATGGGGACAGTGTAGAGAGAGCTTTACTCTGTATCTAACCCCGTGCTGTACCTGTACTGGGAGTGTTTGATGTGGGACAGTGTAGAGAGAGCTTTCCTCTGTATCTAACCCCGTGCTGTACCTGTCCTGGGAGTGTTTGATGGGGACAGTGTAGAGGGAGCTTTACTCTGTATCGAACCCCGTGCTGTACCTGTCCTGGGAGTGTTTGATGTGGGACAGTGTAGAGAGAGCTTTACTCTGTATCTAACCCCGTGCTGTACCTGTCCTGGGAGTGTTTGATGGGGACAGTGTAGAGGGAGCTTTACTCTGTATCTAACCCCGTGCTGTACCTGTCCTGGGAGTGTTTGATGGGGACAGTGTAGACGGAGCTTTACTCTGCATCTAACCCCGTGCTGTACCTGTCCTGGGAGTGTTTGATGGGGACAGTGTAGAGGGAGCTTTACTCTGTATCTAACCCCGTGCTGTACCTGTCCTGGGAGTGTTTGATGGGGACAGTGTAGAGGGAGCTTTACTCTGTATCTAACCCCGTGCTGTACCTGTCCTGGGAGTGTTTGATGGGGACAGTGTAGAGGGAGCTTTACTCTGTATCTAACCCCGTGCTGTACCTGTCCTGGGAGTGTTTGATGGGGACAGTGTAGAGGGAGCTTTACTCTGTATCGAACCCCGTGCTGTACCTGTCCTGGGAGTGTTTGATGGGGACAGTGTCGAGGGAGCTTTACTCTGTATCTAGTCCCGTGCTGTACCTGTCCTGGGAGTGTTTGAAGGGGACAGTGTACAGGGAGCTTTACTCTGTATCTCACCCCGTGCTGTACCTGTACTGGGAGTGTTTGATGTGGGACAGTGTAGAGAGAGCTTTACTCTGTATCTAACCCCGTGCTGTACCTGTCCTGGGAGTGTTTGATGGGGACAGTGTAGATGGAGCTTTACTCTGTATCTAACCCCGTGCTGTACCTGTCCTGGGAGTGTTTCATGGGGACAGTGTCGAGGGAGCTTTACTCTGTATCTCGTCCCGTGCTGTACCTGTCCTAGGAGTGTTTGAAGGGGACAGTGTACAGGGAGCTTTACTCTGGATCTAACCCCGTGCTGTACCTGTACTGGGAGTGTTTGATGTGGGACAGTGTAGAGAGAGCTTTACTCTGTATCTCACCCCGTGCTGTACCTGTCCTGGGAGTGTTTCATGGGAACAGTGTCGAGGGAGCTTTACTCTGTATCTAACCCCGTGCTGTACCTGTCCTGGGAGTGTTTGATGTGGGACAGTGTAGAGAGAGCTTTACTCTGTATCTAACCCCGTGCTGTACCTGTCCTGGGTGTGTTTGATGTGGGACAGTGTAGAGAGAGCTTTACTCTGTATCTAACCCCGTGCTGTACCTGTCCTCGGAGTGTTTGATGGGGACAGTGTAGAGAGAGCTTTACTCTGTATCTAGTCCCGTGCTGTACCTGTCCTAGGAGTGTTTGAAGGGGACAGTGTACAGGGAGCTTTACTCTGGATCTAACCCCGTGCTGTACCTGTCCTGGGAGTGTTTGATGTGGGACAGTGTAGAGAGAGCTTTACTCTGTATCTGTCTCTCACACACACTCTCTGTCTCTCACACACACTCTCTGTCTCTCTCACACGCTCTCTGTCTCGCTCACACACTCTCTGTCTCTCACACACTCTCTGTCTCGCTCACACACACTCTCTGTCTCTCTCACACACACTCTGTCTCTCTCACACACACTCTCTGTCTCTCACACTCACTCTCTGTCTCACTCACACACTCTCTGTCTCTCACACACACTCTGTCTCTCACACACACTCTCTGTCTCTCACACACACTCTCTGTCTCTCACACATACTCTCTGTCTCTCACACATACTCTCTGTCTCTCACACACACTCTCTGTCTCTCACACACACTCTCTGTCGCTCTCACACACTCTCTGTCTCTCACACACACACTCTCTGTCTCGCTCTCACACACTCTGTCTCTCACACACACTCTGTCTCGCTCACACACACTCTCTGTCTCTCTCACACGCTCTCTGTCTCGCTCACACACTCTCTGTCTCTCACACACTCTCTGTCTCGCTCACACACACTCTCTGTCTCTCTCACACACACTCTGTCTCTCTCACACACACTCTCTGTCTCTCACACTCACTCTCTGTCTCACTCACACACTCTCTGTCTCGCTCACACACACTCTCTGTCTCTCACACACACTCTCTGTCTCGCTCACACACTCTCTGTCTCTCACACACTCTCTGTCTCGCTCACACGCACTCTCTGTCTCTCACACACTCTCTGTCTCTCACACACACTCTCTGTCTCTCACACACACTCTCTGTCTCTCACACACTCTCTGTCTCGCTCACACACACTCACTGTCTCTCACACACACTCTCTGTCTCGCTCACACGCTCTCTGTCTCTCACACACTCTCTGTCTCTCTCACACACACACTCTGTCTCTCTCACACACACTCTCTGTCTCTCTCACACACACTCTCTGTCTCTCTCACACACACACTCTGTCTCTCTCACACACTCTCTGTCTCTCACACACACTCTCTGTCTCGCTCACACACACTCTGTCTCGCTCACACACACTCTGTCTCGTTCACACACACTCTCTGTCTCTCACACACACTCTCTGTCTCGCTCACACACACTCTGTCTCTCACACATTCTCTGTCTCGCTCACACACACTCTCTGTCTCGCTCACACACACTCTCTGTCTCGCTCACACACACTCTCTGTCTCTCACACACACTCTGTGTCTCTCACACACACTCTCTGTCTCTCACACACACTCTCTGTCTCGCTCACACACACTCTCTGTCTCGCTCACACGCTCTCTGTCTCGCTCACACACTCTCTGTCTCTCACACACTCTCTGTCTCGCTCACACACACTCTCTGTCTCTCTCACACACACTCTCTGTCTCTCACACTCACTCTCTGTCTCACTCACACACTCTCTGTCTCTCACACACACTCTCTGTCTCTCACACACACTCTCTGTCTCTCACACACACTCTCTGTCTCTCACACACACTCTCTGTCGCTCTCACACACTCTCTGTCTCTCACACACACTCTCTGTCTCGCTCACACACACTCTCTGTCTCGCTCTCACACACTCTGTCTCTCACACACACTCTCTGTCTCGCTCACACACACTCTCTGTCTCTCTCACACGCTCTCTGTCTCGCTCACACACTCTCTGTCTCTCACACACTCTCTGTCTCGCTCACACACACTCTGTGTCTCTCTCACACACACTCTGTCTCTCTCACACACACACTCTGTCTCTCACACTCACTCACTGTCTCACCCACACACTCTCTGTCTCGCTCACACACACTCTCTGTCTCTCACACACACTCTCTGTCTCGCTCACACACTCTCTGTCTCTCACACACACTCTCTGTCTCTCTCACACACACTCTGTCTCTCACACACACACTCTCTGTCTCTCACACACACTCTCTGTCTCTCACACACACTCTGTCTCTCACACACTCTCTGTCTCGCTCACACAGACTAACTGTCTCTCACACACACTCTCTGTCTCGCTCACACACTCTGTCTCTCACACACTCTCTGTCTCTCACACACTCTCTGTCTCGCTCACACACACTCTGTCTCTCACACACTCTCTGTCTCGCTCACACACACTCTCTGTCTCGCTCACACACACTCTCTGTCTCGCTCACACACACTCTCTGTCTCTCACACACACTCTCTGTCTCTCACACACACTCTCTGTCTTTCACACACACTCTCTGTCTTTCACACACACTCTCTGTCTCTCACACACACTCTCTGTCTCGCTCACACACACTCTCTGTCTCTCACACACACTCTCTGTCTCTCACACACACTCTCTGTCTCTCACACACACTCTCTGTCTCTCACACACACTCTCTGTCTCTCACACACACTCTCTGTCTCGCTCACACACACTCCCTGTCTCTCACACACACTCTCTGTCTCGCTCACACACACTCTCTGTCTCTCACACACACTCTCTGTCTCTCACATACACTCTCTGTCTCGCTCACACACACTCTCTTTCTCGCTCACACACACTCTGTCTCTCACACACACTCTCTGTCTCGCTCACACACACTCTCTGTCTCGCTCACACACACTCTGTCTCTCACACACTCTGTCTCGCTCACACACACTCTCTGTCTCGCTCACACACACTCTCTGTCTCGCTCACACACACTCTCTGTCTCTCACACACACTCTCTGTCTCTCACACACACTCTCTGTCTCTCACACACACTCTCTGTCTCGCTCACACACACTCTCTGTCTCTCACACACACTCTCTGTCTCTCACACACACTCTCTGTCTCGCTCACACACATTCTCTGTCTCTCACACACACTCTCTGTCTCGCTCACACACACTCTCTGTCTCTCACACACACTCTCTGTCTCTCACATACACTCTCTGTCTCGCTCACACACACACTCTCTTTCTCGCTCACACACACTCTGTCTCTCACACACACTCTCTGTCTCGCTCACACACACTCTCTGTCTCGCTCACACACACTCTCTGTCTCCCTCACACACACTCTCTGTCTCTCTCACACACACTCTCTGTCTCTCTCACACACACTCTGTCTCTCTCACACACACTCTCTGTCTCTCACACTCACTCTCTGTCTCACTCACGCACTCTCTGTCTCGCTCACACACTCTCTGTCTCACTCACGCACACTCTCTGTCTCTCACACACACTCTCTGTCTCGCTCACACACTCTCTGTCTCTCACACACACTCTCTGTCTCTCTCACACACACTCTCTGTCTCTCACACACACTCTCTGTCTCTCACACACACTCTCTGTCTCTCACATGCTCTCTGTCTCGCTCACACACTCTCTGTCTCGAGATAGTGTCGAGGGAGCTTCACTCTGTATCTAAACCCGTGCTGTACATGCCCTGGGAGTGTTTGATGGGGATAGTGTAGAGGGAGCTTTACTCTGTATCTAACCCTGTGCTGTATATGTCCTGGGAGTGTTTGATGAGGACAGTGAAGTGGGTGCTTTACTCTGTATCTAATCCCATGCTGTACCTGTGCTGGGCGAGTTTGATGGGGACAGTGAAGAGGGAGATTTACTCTGTATCTCACCCCGTGCTGTATCTGTTCCGGGAGTGTTTGATGGGGACAGTGTCGAGGGAGTTTTACTCTACATCTAACCACTTGCTGTATCTGCCCTGGGAGTGTTTGATGGGGACAGTGAAGAGGGAGCTTTACTCTGTATCTAACCCCGTGCTGTACCTGTCTTGGTTTGCCCCCCCCCCCGGGCATTGCCCCCCCCCGGGCATTGCCCCCCCCCCGGGCATTGCCCCCCCGGGCATTGCCCCCCCCCGGGCATTGCCCCCCCCCGAATTGCGCCCCCCCCGAATTGCGCCCCCCCGAATTGCCCCCCCGAATTGCCCCCCCCCGAATTGCCCCCCCCCGAATTGCGCCCCCCCCCCGAATTGCGCCCCCCCCGAATTGCGCCCCCCCCGAATGCGCCCCCCCCCCCGAATTGCCGCCCCCCGAATTGCCCCCCCCCCCGAATTGCCCCCCCCCGAATTGCCCCCCCCCGAATTGCGCCCCCCCACGAATTGCGCCCCCCCCCGAATTGCACCCCCCTGAATTGCCCCCCCCGAATTGCCCCCCTCCCGAATTGCCCCCCTCCCGAATTGCCCCCCCCGAATTGCCCCCCTCCGAATTGCGCCCCCCCCCGGAATTGCGCCCCCCCCGAATTGCCCCCCCCGAATTGCCCCCCCCCGAATTGCCCCCCCGAATTGCCCCCCCCGAATTGCCCCCCCCGAATTGCCCCCCCGAATTGCCCCCCCCGAATTGCCGCCCCCCCGAATTGCCCCCCCGAATTGCCCCCCTCCCGAATTGCCCCCCCCCGAATTGCCGCCCCCCCGAATTGCCCCCCCCGAATTGCCCCCCCCCCGAATTGGCCCCCCCCCGAATTGCCCCCCCCGAATTGCCCCCCCCGAATTGCCCCCCCCCGAATTGCCCCCCCCCGAATTGCCCCCCTCCCGAATTGCCCCCTCCCGAATTGCCCCCCCCGAATTGCGCCCCCCCCGAATTGCGCCCCCCCCGAATTGCGCCCCCCCCCGAATTGCGCCCCCCCCCCCCCGAATTGCCGCCCCCCCGAATTGCCCCCCGAATTGCCCCCCCCCGAATTCCCCCCCCCCGAATTGCCCCCCCCGAATTGCCCCCCCCCCGAATTGCCCCCCCCCGAATTGCCCCCCCCGAATTGCGCCCCCCCCGAATTGCACCCCCCCCTGAATTGCCCCCCCGAATTGCCCCCCTCCCGAATTGCCCCCCCGAATTGCCCCCTCCCGAATGCGCCCCCCCCCGAATTGCCCCCCAATTCCCCCGAATTGCCCCCCCCGAATTGCGCCCCCCCCGAATTGCGCCCCCCCCCGAATTGCCCCCCCCGAATTGCCCCCCCGAATTGCCCCCGAATTGCCCCCCCCCGAATTGCCCCCCCCGAATTGCGCCCCCCCGAATTGCGCCCCCCGAATTGCGCCCCCCCGAATTGCGCCCCCCCCCGAATTGCCGCCCCCGAATTGCCGCCCCCCGAATTGCCCCCCCCGAATTGCCCCCCCCCCCGAATTCCCCCCCCCCCGAATTGCCCCCCCCGAATTGCCCCCCCGAATTGCCCCCCCCCGAATTGCCCCCCCCCGAATTGCGCCCCCCCCCGAATTGCGCCCCCCCCGAATTGCGCCCCCCCCGAATTGCACCCCCCCCCCGAATTGCCCCCCCCGAATTGCCCCCCCCCGAATTGCACCCCCCCCCCGAATTGCGCCCCCCCCGAATTGCGCCCCCCCCCGAATTGCCCCCCCGAATTGCCCCCCCGAATTGCCCCCCCCGAATTGCCCCCCCCCGAATTGCCCCCCCCGAATTGCGCCCCCCCGAATTGCGCCCCCCCCCGAATTGCCGCCCCCCGAATTGCCGCCCCCCGAATTGCCCCCCCCCGAATTGCCCCCCCCCGAATCCCCCCCCCGAATTGCCCCCCCCGAATTGCCCCCCCCGAATTGCCCCCCGAATGGCCCCCCCCGAATTGCGCCCCCCCCGAATTGCCCCCCCCGAATTGCGCCCCCCCCGAATTGCACCCCCCCCCGAATTGCCCCCCGAATTGCCCCCCCGAATTGCGCCCCCCCGAATTGCACCCCCCCCCGAATTGCCCCCCCGAATTGCCCCCCCCGAATTGCGCCCCCCCCGAATTGCGCCCCCCCCCGAATTGCCCCCCCCGAATTGCCCCCCCCGAATTGCGCCCCCCCGAATTGCGCCCCCCCCGAATTGCCCCCCCCGAATTGCCCCCCCCCCGAATTGCCCCCCTGAATTGCGCCCCCCCCGAATTGCCCCCCCCGAATTGCCCCCCCCCCGAATTGCACCCCCCCCCGAATTGCGCCCCCCCGAATTGCGCCCCCCCCGAATTGCCGCCCCCCCGAATTGCCCCCCCCACCGAATTGCCCCCCCCGAATTGCGCCCCCCCCCGAATTCCGCCCCCCCCGAATTGCGGCGCCCCCCGAATTGCGCCCCCCCGACTTGCGCCCCCCCCCGCTTCCCGTCTCCAGCTGTTCCCACCAGACACAAAAACCGCTGCTGAATTCCCCCCCCCCTCCCCTTCCTGCCAATGCCCTATAGATTCCTCTCTCAGCTCAATCCCCCCCGAACCCTTCTCCTGAACCCACTCCCAATCCTTTTAAACCCGCACCCTCAGTCTCTCACCCCCAAATTCCCCTCCCCCAAACCCCTCCTTAATTCCCCACTCCAGAAACCCACTCTAAATCCCTCCACTTCAACGCCTCTAACCCTCCCTGCTGCCCAATCTCTCTCGGCCCCTCCCCCGATCCTCTCTGCCCAATCTTCTCCAATCTCACTCTAATCACCCCCCCACTCACTCTCTCTCAGGAACTCACCGCCAAAGCCCTCTGAGCCACTCCCAATCCTTCTCAACCCGCTGCCCTCAATCTCCACTAATTCCCCCCCAAAACTCCTCTTTCCCCCACCTGATTCCCTGTCCCTCTGCCCGATCTCCTTTAATCCGACTCTGTAAGCACCCCCTCCCCCCGCTCAATCTCTCTGACACCCACTGCCAATCTGACTCTCAGCCCCCTGAATCCTCCAAGTTCCTGCCCCAAATCCTCAGCCCCCCCCCAAAGGCTCCCTTTGCCCCCCCCCTGCCAAAATCAAGCCACCCAATCCTTCCTCAGTCCTCCCCACCCCTGAATCCCTCTGAGTCACCCCCCCCACTCCGAATCGCTCAACACCCCCCCAATTCTAACCCTGATGCAAGGCCCCACCCTAAATCCCTCTCTGAATTTCCCCCCTCCCAAATCCCTATAAATCCACCCCGCCCTCAATCCCTTTCCCTCCACCCCGACTCGCCCCCCCTGCTAACTCCCTCTGACTCCCTACCCCATCCAGACCCTCCCCAGATTCTAAGCCCCTGAGATTCCTCTGGAATCCCCCCTGAATGTCTCCCGAGATCGCACCCACCCTCGCCACATTCCTCTGCCCCCGAATCCTGCTCCCTCTCCAATCCCACCCCTTCTATCTGTCTGAGCACCAAACCATGTCTTTTAATCCCCGTAAACCCCCCAATCCCTCCTGTATCCCTCAGAACCCCAGAAATCCCCCTCTGAGCCCCCTCTTCCCGAATTCCCCCCGATTCCCTCCCTCTCAGCCCCGCTAAATCCCAAAGTCCCCATGAGACCCTTAAATCCCCCTGAATCCCTCTAATTCCCGACCACAATCCCTGAGTCTCCCCCTACATCCCTCTCCACTCTCCCCCTTTAATCCCCCTCAATCCCCCCCCCCACTCCAGCCAAATCTGTCGTCCCTCCTCACAATCCCTCTAAATCTCCCGATCCTTCCCTCTGAGCCCCGTATCCCTCTAAGTTCCCCTCTTTCCCCCCCCCCCGCCCCTCTCAACCTGGCAAATTCCCACTCCCTCCCTGTGAACAACCTCTGGACTGACAGATCCCCCCCTTTCTAATTAGTACCCCCCCCTCCCCGCCGCGTCCATCCCCGTCCACCACCCCCCTGTAAACAGCTCCTGGTGGAGTTGGATGTGGAAACTCTGCCCATTTTAAACATTAACGTTCAAATGACTAATTCCCTTGACACTGAGCAGCCTGTGTTATAACATCCCCCACCCCCATCCTGTACAACAGACCCCCTGTCTGATTCCCCCTCCCCTCCTCCATTGCCCCCTTTCTCTGATAACCCCTGACTCTGGTCAGCCTGTGTTATAATTTTTCCCGCTCTTGTACAACAGCCTCCCCCACCGGCCCCTTCCCTCTCTGTCTAATAGCCCCGGCTCTGAACAAGCCCCTGTATTACACACTCCCCCCTTTCAGCAGTGCTGGATCCCTCTGAATTGCCCCTGATTCCCTCCCTCTGCGTTCCTGGGCCTTTGCTGCTTGTGAACAGCAAACCCGTGATCTGGCCCGTCCCCCACGAGAGAGCAGAGAGAGAGATATAAGAGACAGAGAAGCAGAGATATAGAGATGGAGATAGAGAGAATGCTGCTGTAATTCAGACAGAATGATTCACAGAGAGGGGGAAGCAGAGATCAGAGAGATGGAGATGGGGAGGATGCGACTGTAATTCAGACTGATTCACAGAGGGGGAAGCAGAGATCAGAGAGAGGGGGAAGCAGATAGAGAGAGGGAAGCGATAGAGAGAGAGATAAGAGACAAAAGTAGAGTTAAAGTTAAAATTTTATTTGTTAATCACAAGTAGGCTTACATTAACACTGCAATGAAGTTATTGTGAAAAGATATAGAGATGGGGAGTGAGAGAGAATGCTGCTGTACTTCAGACAGAATGAGTCACAGAGAGGGAGCAGAGATAGACAGAGGGGGGAGCAGAGATAGAGAGAGAGACGGAGAGGAGGCTGCTGTGATTGAGATAAAATGATCCACAGAGAGAGAGAGGGAGATGTCCAGAGAGGCTGAGATACAAAGTGAGATGTGGAGATAAGTAGAAAGTGGGGCTTTGGCAAGACAGAGTGACAACGTTTCAGAGAGAGTGAAAGACAGAGAGAAGGAGAGAAAAAGGGAAAGATGCTGCCATTGTGAGAGGCTGAGGTATAAAGGATGAGGAGAGACAGGGATTGGAAAGATGTGGAGAAACAGTTCTGAGGATGGGGGAGTTGCACAGACAGAGCTTCAGGGAGAGCGATTGAAATCTGTGGGATTACATTGGAGCAGGGATCACTGGGAATACCCCCTCCCCCTGACACACAGACCACTAACCCTCAGTGTAAAAGCCCCACCAGTCTATCTGTGTATAAAAATGAACGACAAAGACACGGGGACTTTTATTAATATTTTTCTCTCTGGTTATAGCTCTTGTCCGAGGATTCCTCATGGCAAAACTATTCGCTCTCTGCATCGCCAAAGTTTCCAAAGGAATTCTCCTTGGAAGAGAGAAAGAGAAAATAAAGTGAAATTTGATTAAACACAAAACAAAAGCTGATTAAAAACAATAAAAGGCACAGCAAGATCCCAGGACTTGCTGAAATTCACAATCTCACTGGGGGGGGTGGGGGAAACATTCATTTTCACCTCCTCATTATTAAACCCTGACAAAATGGGAACACGTTTCAAATGCAATGAACTTCCAACTGCCTCCTGACTGTCCCGATATTGAATTTATTAAACACGTCAAAGCATTCTGGGGGCTTTACTCCAGAGACAGGCCAGTGAATAAACACAGGAGGCCCCAATGAAGTTCCCACTTCTATCAGTCACCTCTCCCCCCCCCCCCCCTCTGTTTCTCCCTCTCCGTCTCCTACACACTTCCCCCAGATCTATATCTGTCCAATACCCCGTCTCTGGATAACCTGTCCTGATCTCTGCTCTGTTTCTCTACCTCGAGGTGAATCTGGATTGAAATGCTCTCTCTAAGTTTCTGTCTGACCGTTTAAAATAAAACTCACAATCAAAAGGGAAATGAGAGGGGGCAAGTCGGGCAGGAAAATCCACAATCCCACCCTGAAGCGGCTGCTTCACATTTTATTGAACCATTGAATTCAGCCACTTAAAGGGGAATTAAGCGAATGCAAAAGTGCTGCTGAGATTTAGGCCATGAAGTGCGGTCTAGTCACAGAGGCTGCATTATTCCTCAGGTAGAAAGAACAAACCCCCCTCTCTCCCACCCCCCAGTTAAACAGAACAATCTTCTCCATCCACACCCACAAATCCCAGCGCCCTGTCTAAAAACACAAGCAGGACTGTGGGATTGAGAACAAGCCTTTCCCCCAGGCTCAGAAATTTGAATTTCAGCTCCCTCTCCCTCCCGAGTGCTTCACAGTGAGAGGGAGAGAGAGAGACTGGGAATGCTGCAATCAGGATCCACAGGGAGTCCCACACTGCAGGAGGACACCCACCTCCCCCTCCACCCCCAGAGCCTCTGTCTCTATCCCCCTACCCCCCTCCACTGAGCCCCCGACACTCCCCACCCATTCTCTGTTCCTCTCTCTCTACCCCACCCTCCTTCCTCTCCATCTTTTCATGTTTAAAGTGTGGGGCGCTGTCACAGTGCAGAGAATATGGGGTGGGGAGGAGGGCACAGCAAGATCCCACACACAGTCTGAGCAGGGCCAGATACAAAGTGATATTTTAAGTGAGGATTGGGCTAAAGTGAGTAGGCAATGAGGGAACCACACTTCTTCCTCTCTCTCCCTCGCTCCCCCCCCCGCCCTCCATCTCTCCCCCACCCCAAATAAAAATAATGAGTCACTCCAGGATTGGGGCTGTTTGTACATTCGATCTGAACAGGGAACCTTCCACTCCGAGGACAGTCACACCTCTCTCTCCCATTCCCTCTGTCTCTCGCTGTTTCTTTCTCTCTGCCCGTTTCTCTGCCTCTATCTCTGAACCTGTCCAGCCCCCTCTGTGTCTCTTTTTCTTTCCCCCCAGATCTATATATATATCCAATACCCCATCTCTGCCCCGGTCTCTCCTACTCTGGATAATCTGTCCTGATCTCTGCTCTGTTTCTCCATCTGGGGATGAATGGGGATTAAAATGCTCTCTGATAAGTTTCTGTCTGACCGTTTCAAATAATGACGTGTTGTGGGCCACGTCTGCTATTTCTCAGTGATTTCCATGGGGAAATGGGGAGGGAAGCTCCTTCTGCAAAGCTACATCTCTCTCTCACTGCAATGTGGTAGCAGCCACATTCCAATATCTTTACAACACATCAAATATGAGGAAAATATATTTTCAAACACAACAGCACAAATTCAGCCTCAGTTACACAGTCGCTGTTTATAAATCCCACCTTCTGGGAGGCTGTGAGTGAGGGTCTTTATCTCAGAGTAAAGTATAAAGTAAAGTTTATTTCTTAGTCACAAGTAAGGCTTACATTAACACTGCAATGAAGTTACTGTGAAATTCTCCTAGTCGCCACACTCTGGCGCCTGTTAATGCGCCAGAGTGGGTTAATGCACCTAACCAGAGACTGGGGAGCTGGCTGGGCTGTGAGTGCACAGCGGAGGCTCCCCCTCCCCCACCCGCTAACCCACTCCCCTCCAATCTCTCTCCTCTCCCTGCCCCTCTGCCTTTGCTCTCTCTCTCTCTCTCTCTGTTACCATCCCTTTCTCTCTCTCTCTCTCTCTCTGTTACCATCCCTTTCTCTCTCTCTCCCTCCCTGATAACTCTCAATCACGGGAGAAAGATTGAAGAGAAAGAGATATAGCAGGAAAACCCACAATCACATCCCAAATCCAATGAAAGGGTTGACCAGGATGTTGCCTGGTATGGAGGGTATTGGCTGTGAGGAGTGATTGAATAAACTGGGATTGTTCTCCCTGGAAAGACGGAGGCTGAGGGACGACCAGCTGGAAGTTTATAAAATTATGAGGGGTGTGGCGAGGATGAACAGTTGGGAGCTTTTTCCCAGGACAGAAATGATAATTACAAGGGGAACAAGTTCAAGATAAGGGGGAAAGGTTGAGTGGAGATGTGCGGGGAAGGTTTTTACACAGAGGGTGGTGGGGGCCTGGAATGCGCTGCCAAGTGAGGTGGTTGAGGCAGATACATTAGTGACATTTAAGATTTATCTGGATAGACACATGAACAAACGGGGTATAGAGGGTTACAGGCCATTGGTCTCGATAGGGAAACATGATCGGCGCAGGCTTGGAGGGCCAAAGGACCTGTTCCTGTGCTGTGCTGTTCTTTGTATTAAAGTGTCTGCTGCAGGTTTTATTCGACCGTCGAGTCCCATCGATTTAAACACAGGCACTGTTTGGAAAAGGAGCAAAATGCAAAAGCCTTCCTGAGGTTAGGCCTGGGATTGAGGCCTGGTCACAGAGGCTGCATTATACATCCTGGACAAAGAACAGGTTCCCCAGGCCCCGGCCAGTTCACCAGAACAATCCCCTCCAGCCCCGAAACCTCCCGGACAGGGCCTGGGAGGAGGGAGGGGGGGGGAAAAGGGAACCAGTGCTGCCCCCACCCCCTGTCCCCTTCCACCCTCCCCTCACACCGCACGCAGCCCCCATTACAGAATAATAGGACCCTACAGTACAGAAGGAGGCCATTCGGCCCATCAGGTCTACACCGCCCACATTCACATCCAGGCCCCATCCTCATTACTCCATGTGACTTTCTCTCTCTCTCTGTCTCTCTCTCCCTCTCTCTTTGTGTGACTTTCTCTCTGTCTCTCCCACTCTCTCTCTCCCTGTCCAATATGGTTATGAAGTTGCATATATAAGGTTAAAAATGTGGTGTTTGACAAATGTAAATATTGAAAAGAAATGCTGAGAAAACCAAACCGAACCATCCAGCATGGTGTCTTTAGAAAGCCTGTGTCTTTGTGCTGGGGATTTTAAACTGCAGAAAGCAGGCTGCAGAACACAACTTTACAACATTTGTGTCCAAAGCAGCAGCCAGAGTCCCAGCAGAGCAAAACAGGCTTTGAATTGGGTGAATGATTTTAAAAAAAAGCTCTCAAACACACACAACCAATTGCATTCAAATTGGGGCGTTGGTGACAGCCTCAAGCCACTCAAATTGCAGGAATACTGTGAGGAAATTCTGGGTATTTAAACGCGGGACAGGGGGAAATAACGGGGAGGGAGCGACCTTGCTGCCTCTTTAGATTGAAGGAGGGAGAGTCTGATACTGAATCCTGCAGTAATATATACAGCTTCATCACATCACCATCTAAATAGAAGCAGAAACCAACTCAGAAAGTATTCCAGACCCAAGCAGCAGAAGAAAGTTCACACTTCCAACAGACGCCTGGTATTATATTATTTGAGGGTGACTCTATTCTGTAATGATTTATTTCATTATTCCTGAGTGAGTCTTGTCATTGGAACAGCATTCTACTGGGGAGTTTATTCAGTTTGTTCATTGTTTTAATAAGGTTGTCACCCAGTCTAAATTAAAGACCTGTTAGTTGTTCCTGATACAGAGAGTGTCAGATCCTGCTTTAATTTACCAATTCCTCCCACAGCACAAAGCTGTGCGGGTTGGGTGGATTGGCCGTGTTAAATTGACCCCAGTGTCAGGGGGATTAGCAGGTTAAAAGTGTGGGGTCATGGGAATAGGGCCTGGTTGGGATTGTGGTCGGTACAGACTAGATGGGCCGAATGGCCTCCTTCTGCACATCTGTCTAAAACCAGTAGCTTCCTCCTGTCTCACACACACTTACTTAAGATTACGAGGCGAGGTGTATCCCTTTGGGGGGGTTACAAAATAGCGCAGAGGGAAACATCACCTCAGAGTGGTAACAATATTTATAATCCCACAATCACACCCCCACCCTCCCTTAGTCAATGAATGAATGATTCAAATGACAATGAAGGTAATTCTGCACAGCAAGATCCCACTGCCAGTCCCACGATGGAGGAGGGCAGCCCCAGACTCTGTGTCTCTTTCCCCCTGCCCCTGCTGAGACCCTCTCACACCCCCCCCACACCCTCTCTGTTTAGCTCTCCCTCCATTTCTCTATCTCTCTCTCTGCCTCCTCCGCCTCCCCAACCCTTCTCCTTCCCCTCAATCTTTCCTGTTTAAAGTTCTGCTCACGGTCACAGTGCGAGGAATAGGGAGCCAGACCCACCTGTGTGCATAGCCAGATCCCACACACACACACACAACCTGGTGAGGGCCAGATTAAATAAATGTTGTGGGTGAGGACTGCAGGAGAGTGTGTGGGAAATGGGATCCACTCTCTCTCTCTTCCCAAATTAAATTGGCAACAATTCACATTGGTGTTTTCTTAAACATTTTATTGAAAGATGAAATATAGACAGGAATGTCTGGGGAGAGAGAGAGGGGAGGGGTGCTGGGATTGGTAAGAATACTGGAGAGACAGAGACAGGGAAATTCTATACCCACCCCCCCATCCAAATAGAAATTCCTGGGAAAAGAGAGAGAGAAAAGAATCTGGAGTCACACAGCACAGAAACAGGCCCTTCGGCCCACCAGCTCCATGTTGGCCATCAAATCCCAATCTATCCTCCTCCCATTCCCCAGCACCTGCTCCAGAGCCTACGATGCCTTGGCGATTAAAGTGCTTGAATTTACCCGACCCCTTTTCAAGCTTTTTCCTTGAACCCACTTTGCGGTCCCTGAGCCAGATTTAGTTTAATAAAGTGTGGTCGTTGTTGCAGTGCAGGCAAAGGCCACAGGCCCAGTGTGTGCACAGCAAGATCCCACAGCAGCAGCAGCAGCCATGTGAACCTGAATCAGATGGGACACAGTCCTCCCCCCCACTCTCTCGCCTGCTGTGACCCCCCTTCCCCACTCACTACCCTGTGTGTGTGTGTCTGCATCATCCCAAATCTCCAGAAAGGCTGGAACTCCCTCTTAAAAGTAACCCTTTTTAAAACTAAAATCCCTGTGGTGCACAGCAAGATCCCACAAAGCGCAGTCAGCTGTGTTGAGCGTTTTTTAAATTTGGGAATTGTTTATACAGAGTGAGGGAGCCAGAGAGGGGCTGAGACAGTGAAATCCCTCTCTCAGGACCCTCAGAATTAAACTGGAGACCCTGTCCCTCACTGAAACCCCCCCCTCCCTCTAACAGCCTGTGTCTCTCCCCCTGCATCTAACCCACAACTCCAGCTGTTTCCATCCCTCCCTCTTCCTCTCTCTCCCTGCCTCTCTGTCTCCACCTGTTTCTGCTCGAGAAGAGACAGGGAGAGAGAGAACAGGGAGAGAGAGAGACGGGGAGAGATAGAGATAAAGCGAGAGAGACAGATATTTGATAATTAATTGTGTATGGTCGCATGATTGAGTGTGGTTTAATTTGGTGATTTTTTTTATACAGAGAGGCAGAGAGAGAGGTGAAGACAGTGACATTCTCTCCCTGGCACCCTCGCAAGTTCAAAGACACAAAAGCTGCAGACACTCACACACACAAACTGGGTTTGGTAAGTTTCCCAATCTCTGCAGCTTCCCATGTGGCCCAGGGTTTGAATTGAAATTTAAAAGCAGCTTGGAGAGACTGCAGGATTTTTGAGTTGAGTTTCTCCCCCCCTCACCCTGTAAATATAAAATAGAAATTCCTGGATTAAAATATTCCCTTGGACAGAGCAGAGGGAATGTGTGAGTGGTGTGTGTGTGTGTGTCTGAGACCTAGGCTGGATTTGGGAATATCTGCCTGCTGAAGAGGGTCAGTGAAACCATCCTGGCTGAATATCTCATCGCTAAAGAGTCACAGAGAGAGATATCTGATAAATAAATGTGTTACTGAACCCACTCTGGATGCTCCCTCTATCTCTGTCTTTCTCACTAACTTCATTGCAGTGTTAATGTAAGCCTTACTTATGACACTAATATATAAACTTCAAAACTTTCAACTTTAAAAACTCTGTCTGTGTGTCTCTGTCTCAATTCAGACACTAGTTCAGTGCCAGGTTGAGAGGGGGTCAGTATTGAGCAGAATGGGAGGCAGTTTGATACAAAGTTTGCAGAAACTGCAGCGAGTGTTTGTAAACATGTTGGGGTTGTGGAAAGGTCAGTGTGTAACAAGCTGAGGGAAGGTGTTTCCACTTCACATGTGGCTACTTTCTTTAAATTAAATAGCACAAGAGGCCAGGATTCCCCCTTCCCAGTTACACAATCTCTCAGTAAAATCTAAACATTAATTCTTGGGGAAAGAGAGAGAAAATAATTAAAATACAAGAAAATATTTAAATTAAATAGCACAGCAAAAACCCAGGATCTCCTCTCAGTTACACAATCTCTCAGTAACACCCAAACACAACAAGTCAGTTGTAAAGCAGAGACTAAAGAGTTAGGGTGGCACGGTAGCACAGTGGTTAGCACTGCTGCTTCACAGCTCCAGGGACCTGGGTTCGATTCCCGGCTTGGGTCACTGTCTGTGTGGAGTTTGCACATTCTCCTCGTGTCTGCATGGGTTTCCTCCGGGTGCTCCGGTTTCCTCCCACAGTCCAAAGATGTGCGGGTTAGGTTGATTGGCCATGCTAAACATTGCCCTTAGTGTCCTGAGATGCCTAGGTTAGAGGGATTAGTGGTAAATATGTAGGGATATGTGGTCGGTGCAGACTCGATGGGCCGAATGGCCTCTTTCTGTACTGTAGGGTTTCTATGATTCTATGAGACAGTTCCCTCCCTGTGTGTTTCTCTCTCTCTCTCTATTCCACTCTCATTCAGATCTCGCTCCCTCTGATATGAAACATTAAATCTGGATCAGGTTAATAAACAGACACAACTCACTCAGGGTGAAGCCTGAGCAACAGGCCTCAGTCAGCCCTCCCTCTGGAAGAAGCTCCTCTCCCTCATCCTGGTCACAAACATTCCCGTCCTTTGGATCCTCGACACATCCCCAGTTTTCAAAATTCCTCAGGAGAAAAAGAGATAAAAATTGGTTAAAGAGAGAAAAAGAGACACGGCCATTTGAACAATAAGACACACAACATATCACAGCGAGGAGTCCAGCATTTCCATTCAAGTCCATTCAGCATCATGTCCACACAAGCAAAGCACAGGTAAAAACGCAGATTGACACACACACTGACACACACACTGAATCAGAGTGGGAATGTTTTCAGTGCAGGGGGATTATTGGTGTGGAGACTGAAGGCTCTCAGATTCACATTTATCCTGAGTGTGCTGGATGCAAACCCCACCCGAAGTCTCTGACATGTCTGCAATGTCTGTCTCTCTATTGAGATGCTAATTCACCCCCCCTCCCCCTCTCACCCCAGAGGAGTTTGTGGCAATGTCAGACTGACTCTTGATATGTTAATGCAGGCCGGCAATGGATTCTGCAAGTTCCTGCCTTTAGTTTCTTTAGTTTAGTTTCAAACTTTATTTCTTTTCCCCTGTAGGTCGTGTTCGTCCATTTCAATCACCCCCTGACCCCCCCACAGCAGCCCTGAAAATCCTTGCAGCCGCTCCCCACAACCCAGCGAGTGGAGGGGGAATGGGGATGTGTGAGTGAGTGGATTGGGGGGATTGTGTCAGTGTGTGTCTGTCTATCCCCCCCTCTCTGCTCACACTTCCTGCCCAGCCTGCTGAAGACAGGGAAAGAATGGGAGTTGAACAAAGCCTCCTCTCTGCCTCCATTTTCAAAGGATTTGCCCCTTTCTCACACCAGTTTTGTCCATTGAGCTGTCCCTATCAATTGGAAAAAAGTTTTATTTATCTCGCTGTGAGATATGAAGTCACTAATTACTAAATACAGACAAAAACATCCCATTATGAGACACGGAGCTTCAATGGGATTTTAAACTGAAATCCTCGGATGTCAATTCCTTAGGTTAAAAGTTTCTAATTCATTAATTTGGATTAAATTAAAACCGGCCAGTATATTCTCACCAGCTGCTTTCTGTTAACTCTCCCCCTTATCACCGGTGGTTAGCACTGCTGCCTCACAGCGCCAGGGACCCGGGTTCGATTCCCGGCTTGGGTCACTGTCTGTGCGGAGTCTGCACGTTCTCCCCGTGTCTGCGTGGGTTTCCTCCGGGTGCTCCGGTTTCCTCCCACAGTCTGAAAGATGTGCTGGTTAGGGTGCATTGGCCGTGCTAAATTCTCCCTCAGTGTAACCCGAATAGGCACTGGAGTGTGGCGACTAGGGGATTCTCACAGTAACTTCATTGCAGTGTTAATGTAAACCTACTTGTGACACTCGTAAATAAACTGAAACTTAACACTCCTGCACTCTCCCGCCAGCACTCACTCACTCTTGTACACTTACTCAGTCTCACACACATTACACACATACTCACTTTTACACACTCCCTCTTGCACACTTGCTCACGCACACACTCACTCTCATAAACACTCACTTTAACACACTCACATCAACACACACATGAATACTCCCTCACACACTCTCACACACACTCACATTCACTCACTCGCACGCACTCACACACTCTCTGTCTCTCACACACTCTCTCTGTCTCTCACACACACACTCTGCCTCTCACACACACACTCTCTGTCTCTCTCACACACACTCTCTGTCTCTCTCACACACACTCTCTGTCTCTCACACACACTCTCTGTCTCTCACACACACACCCTGTCTCTCACACACACACTCTGTCTCTCACACACACTCTCTGTCTCTCACACACACTCTCTGCCTCTCACACACACTCTCTGTCTGCTCACACACTCTGTCTCTCACACACACTCTCTGTCTCTCTCACACACTCTGTCTCCCACACACACTCTCTGTCTCACTCACACTCTCTGTCTCTCACACACACTCTCTGTCTCTCACACACTCTCTGTCTCGCTCACACGCACTCTCTGTCTCTCACACACTCTCTGTCTCTCACACACACTCTCTGTCTCTAACACACACTCTCTGTCTCGCTCACACACACACTCTGTCGCTCACACACTCTCTGTCTCTCACACACTCTCTGTCTCGCTCACACACACTCTCTGTCTCTCACACACTCTCTGTCTCTCACACACACTCTCTGTCTCTCACACACACTCTGTCTCTCACACACACTCTCTGTCTCTCACACACACTCTGTCTCTCACACACTCTCTGTCTCTCTCACACACACTCTGTCTCGCTCACACACACTCTCTGTCTCGCTCACACACTCTCTGTCTCGCTCACACACACTCTCTGTCTCGCTCACACACACTCTCTGTCTCTCACACACACTCTGTCTCTCACACACACTCTCTGTCTCTCACACACACTCTCTGTCTCTCACACACACTCTCTGTCTCACACACACACTCTCTGTCTCTCTCACACACACTCTCTGTCTCTCACACACACTCTGTCTCTCACACACACTCTCTGTCTCTCACACACACTCTCTGTCTCTCACACACACTCTCTGTCTCTCACACACACTCTCTGTCTCTCACACACACTCTCTGTCTCTCTCACACACACTCTCTGTCTCTCACACACACTCTCTGTCTCTCACACACACTCTCTGTCTCTCACACACACTCTCTGTCGCTCTCACACACTCTCTGTCTCTCACACACACACTCTCTGTCTCGCTCTCACACACTCTGTCTCTCTCACACACTCTCTGTCTCGCTCACACACACTCTGTCTCTCTCACACGCTCTCTGTCTCGCTCACACACTCTCTGTCTCTCACACACTCTCTGTCTCGCTCACACACACTCTCTGTCTCTCACACACACTCTGTCTCTCTCACACACACTCTCTGTCTCTCACACTCACTCTCTGTCTCACTCACACACTCTCTGTCTCTCACACACACTCTCTGTCTCTCACACACACTCTCTGTCTCTCACACACACTCTCTGTCTCTCACACACACACTCTCTGTCTCTCACACACACACTCTCTGTCTCGCTCTCACACACTCTGTCTCTCACACACACTCTCTGTCTCGCTCACACACACTCTCTGTCTCTCTCACACGCTCTCTGTCTCGCTCACACACACTCTGTCTCTCACACACTCTCTGCCTCGCTCACACACACTCTCTGTCTCTCTCACACGCTCTCTGTCTCTCACACACACTCTCTGTCTCACACACACACTCTCTGTCTCTCTCACACACACTCTCTGTCTCTCACACACACTCTCTGTCTCTCACACACACTCTCTGACTCTCACACACACTCTCTGTCTCTCACACACACTCTCTGTCTCTCACACACACTCTCTGTCTCTCACACACACTCTCTGTCTCTCTCACACGCTCTCTGTCTCGCTCACACACTCTCTGTCTCTCACACACTCTCTGTCTCGCTCACACACACTCTCTGTCTCTCTCACACACACTCTGTCTCTCTCACACACACTCTCTGTCTCTCACACTCACTCTCTGTCTCACTCACACACTCTCTGTCTCTCACACACACTCTGTCTCTCACACACACTCTCTGTCTCTCACACACACTCTCTGTCTCTCACACATACTCTCTGTCTCTCACACATACTCTCTGTCTCTCACACACACTCTCTGTCTCTCACACACACTCTCTGTCGCTCTCACACACTCTCTGTCTCTCACACACACACTCTCTGTCTCGCTCTCACACACTCTGTCTCTCACACACACTCTGTCTCGCTCACACACACTCTCTGTCTCTCTCACACGCTCTCTGTCTCGCTCACACACTCTCTGTCTCTCACACACTCTCTGTCTCGCTCACACACACTCTCTGTCTCTCTCACACACACTCTGTCTCTCTCACACACACTCTCTGTCTCTCACACTCACTCTCTGTCTCACTCACACACTCTCTGTCTCGCTCACACACACTCTCTGTCTCTCACACACACTCTCTGTCTCGCTCACACACTCTCTGTCTCTCACACACTCTCTGTCTCGCTCACACGCACTCTCTGTCTCTCACACACTCTCTGTCTCTCACACACACTCTCTGTCTCTCACACACACTCTCTGTCTCTCACACACTCTCTGTCTCGCTCACACACACTCACTGTCTCTCACACACACTCTCTGTCTCGCTCACACGCTCTCTGTCTCTCACACACTCTCTGTCTCTCTCACACACACACTCTGTCTCTCTCACACACACTCTCTGTCTCTCTCACACACACTCTCTGTCTCTCTCACACACACACTCTGTCTCTCTCACACACACTCTGTCTCTCTCACACACTCTCTGTCTCTCACACACACTCTCTGTCTCGCTCACACACACTCTGTCTCGCTCACACACACTCTGTCTCGTTCACACACACTCTCTGTCTCTCACACACACTCTCTGTCTCGCTCACACACACTCTGTCTCTCACACATTCTCTGTCTCGCTCACACACACTCTCTGTCTCGCTCACACACACTCTCTGTCTCGCTCACACACACTCTCTGTCTCTCACACACGCTCTGTGTCTCTCACACACACTCTCTGTCTCTCACACACACTCTCTGTCTCGCTCACACACACTCTCTGTCTCGCTCACACGCTCTCTGTCTCGCCCACACACTCTCTGTCTCTCACACACTCTCTGTCTCGCTCACACACACTCTCTGTCTCTCTCACACACACTCTCTGTCTCTCACACTCACTCTCTGTCTCACTCACACACTCTCTGTCTCTCACACACACTCTCTGTCTCTCACACACACTCTCTGTCTCTCACACACACTCTCTGTCTCTCACACACACTCTCTGTCGCTCTCACACACTCTCTGTCTCTCACACACACACTCTCTGTCTCGCTCTCACACACTCTGTCTCTCACACACACTCTCTGTCTCGCTCACACACACTCTCTGTCTCTCTCACACGCTCTCTGTCTCGCTCACACACTCTCTGTCTCTCACACACTCTCTGTCTCGCTCACACACACTCTGTGTCTCTCTCACACACACTCTGTCTCTCTCACACACACACTCTGTCTCTCACACTCACTCACTGTCTCACCCACACACTCTCTGTCTCGCTCACACACACTCTCTGTCTCTCACACACACTCTCTGTCTCGCTCACACACTCTCTGTCTCTCACACACACTCTCTGTCTCTCTCACACACACTCTGTCTCTCACACACACACTCTCTGTCTCTCACACACACTCTCTGTCTCTCACACACACTCTCTGTCTCTCACACACTCTCTGTCTCGCTCACACACACGCACTGTCTCTCACACACACTCTCTGTCTCGCTCACACACTCTGTCTCTCACACACTCTCTGTCTCTCACACACTCTCTGTCTCGCTCACACACACTCTGTCTCTCTCACACACACTCTCTGTCTCTCTCACACACACTCTCTGTCTCTCTCACACACACTCTCTGTCTCTCTCACACACTCTCTGTCTCTCACACACACTCTCTGTCTCGCTCACACACACTGTCTCTCACACACACTCTCTGTCTCGCTCACACACTCTCTCTGTCTCGCTCACGGACACTCTGTCTCGCTCACACACACTCTGTCTCGTTCACACACACTCTCTGTCTCTCACACACACTCTCTGTCTCGCTCACACACACTCTGTCTCTCACACACTCTCTGTCTCGCTCACACACACTCTCTGTCTCGCTCACACACACTCTCTGTCTCGCTCACACACACTCTCTGTCTCTCACACACACTCTCTGTCTCTCACACACACTCTCTGTCTTTCACACACACTCTCTGTCTTTCACACACACTCTCTGTCTCTCACACACACTCTCTGTCTCGCTCACACACACTCTCTGTCTCTCACACACACTCTCTGTCTCTCACACACACTCTCTGTCTCTCACACACACTCTCTGTCTCTCACACACACTCTCTGTCTCGCTCACACACATTCTCTGTCTCTCACACACACTCTCTGTCTCGCTCACACACACTCTCTGTCTCTCACACACACTCTCTGTCTCTCACATACACTCTCTGTCTCGCTCACACACACACTCTCTTTCTCGCTCACACACACTCTGTCTCTCACACACACTCTCTGTCTCGCTCACACACACTCTCTGTCTCGCTCACACACATTCTGTCTCTCACACACTCTGTCTCGCTCACACACACTCTCTGTCTCGCTCACACACACTCTCTGTCTCGCTCACACACACTCTCTGTCTCTCACACACACTCTCTGTCTCTCACACACACTCTCTGTCTCGCTCACACACACTCTCTGTCTCTCACACACACTCTCTGTCTCTCACACACACTCTCTGTCTCGCTCACACACACTCTCTGTCTCTCACACACACTCTCTGTCTCTCACATACACTCTCTGTCTCGCTCACACACACACTCTCTTTCTCGCTCACACACACTCTGTCTCTCACACACACTCTCTGTCTCGCTCACACACACTCTCTGTCTCGCTCACACACACTCTCTGTCTCCCTCACACACACTCTCTGTCTCTCTCACACACACTCTCTGTCTCTCGTCACACACACTCTCTGTCTCTCTCACACACACTCTGTCTCTCTCACACACACTCTCTGTCTCTCACACTCACTCTCTGTCTCACTCACGCACTCTCTGTCTCGCTCACACACTCTCTGTCTCACTCACACACACTCTCTGTCTCTCACACACACTCTCTGTCTCGCTCACACACTCTCTGTCTCGCTCACACACTCTCTGTCTCTCACACACACTCTCTGTCTCTCTCACACACACTCTCTGTGTCTCACACACACTCTCTGTCTCTCACACACACTCTCTGTCTCTCACATGCTCTCTGTCTCGCTCACACACTCTCTGTCTCGAGATAGTGTCGAGGGAGCTTCACTCTGTATCTAAACCCGTGCTGTACATGCCCTGGGAGTGTTTGATGGGGATAGTGTAGAGGGAGCTTTACTCTGTATCTAACCCTGTGCTGTATATGTCCTGGGAGTGTTTGATGAGGACAGTGAAGTGGGTGCTTTACTCTGTATCTAATCCCATGCTGTACCTGTGCTGGGCGAGTTTGATGGGGACAGTGAAGAGGGAGATTTACTCTGTATCTCACCCCGTGCTGTATCTGTTCCGGGAGGGTTTGATGGGGACAGTGTCGAGGGAGTTTTACTCTACATCTAACCACTTGCTGTATCTGCCCTGGGAGTGTTTGATGGGGACAGTGAAGAGGGAGCTTTACTCTGTATCTAACCCCGTGCTGTACCTGTCCTTGGTTTGTCTGATGGGGATATTGTAGAGGGAGCTTTACTCCATATCTAACCCCCTGCTGTATCTGTTGTTGGAGTGTTTGATGGGGATAGTGCAGAGGGAGCTTTACTTTGTATCTCACCCATGCTGTGCCTGTCCTGGGAGTGTTTGATGGTGAAAGTATTGAGGGAGCTTTACTCTGTATCTAACCCCGTGCTGTACCTGTCCTGGGCGAGTTTGTTGGGGACAGTGCAGAGGGAGCTTTACTCTGCATCGAACCCCGTGCTGTATCTGTCCTTGGTTTGTTTGATGGGGACAGTGTAGAGGGAGCTTTACTCTGTATCTAACCCCGTGCTGTATCTGTCCTGGGTGTGTTGGATGGGGACAGTGTAGAGGGAGCTTTACTCTGTATCGAACTCTGTGCTGTACCTGTACCTTTCCTCGGAGTGTTTGATGGGAACAGCGTCGAGGGAGCTTTACTTTGCATCTAATCCCGTGTTTCAGTTACTGATAGACTGTCGAGGAAGATCAGGTCACACACACGCTCTCCTCACACACTCTCAGACACACACACACACACACACACATGCTCCCTCTGTCTCTCACACACACATACACTATCTCTTACGCACACTCTCACTCACACACACACACTCTCTCTCTCACACACACACTCTCTCTCACACACACACACTCTCTCTCACACACACACTCTCTCTCACACACACACTCTCTCCCGCGCACACACTCTCTCTCCCACACACTCTCTCTGTCTCTCACACACTCTCTCTGTCTCTCACACACTCTCTGTCTCTCTCACACACTCTCTGTCTCTCACACACACTCTCTGTCTCTCACACACACTCTCTGTCTCTCACACACACTCTCTGTCTCGCTCACACACTCTCTGTCTCGCTCACACACTCTCTGTCACTCACACACACTCTCTGTCTCTCTCACACACACTCTCTGTCTCGCTCACACACACTCTCTGTCTCGCTCACACACACTCTCTGTCTCTCTCACACACACTCTCTGTCTCTCTCACACACACTCTCTGTCTCGCTCACACACTCTCTGTCTCTCACACACTCTCTCTCTCACACACTCTCTGTCTCGCTCACACACACTCTCTGTCTCGCTCACACACACTCTCTGTCTCGCTCACACACACTCTCTGTCTCTCTCACACACACTCTCTGTCTCGCTCACACGCTCGCTGTCTCTCACACACTCTCTGTCTCGCTCACACACACTCTCTGTCTCGCTCACACACACTCTCTGTCTCGCTCACACACTCTCTGTCTCGCTCACACACACAGTCTCTGTCTCTCTCACACACAGTCTCTGTCTCTCTCACACACACTCTCTGTCTCTCTCACACACTCTCTGTCTCGCTCACACACTCTCTGTCTCGCTCACACACACTCTCTGTCTCTCTCACACACACTCTGTCTCTCACACACACTCTCTGTCTCTCTCACACACACTCTCTGTCTCTCACTCACACGCTCGCTGTCTCTCACACACTCTCTGTCTCGCTCACACACACTCTCTGTCTCTCACACACACACTCTGTCTCACTCACGCACACTCTGTGTTGTATCTATCCTGTGAGTGTTTGATGGGGACAGTGTAGAGGGAGCTTTATTCTGTATCTAACCCCATGCTGTACCTGTCCTGGGTGTGTTTGATGGGGACAGTGTGGAGGGAGCTTTACTCTGTATCTAACCCCGTGCTGTATCTCTCCTGGAAGTGTTTTATGGGGACAGTGTAGAGCGAACTTTACTCTGTATCTAACCCCGTGCTGTCCCTGTCCTGCGAGTGTTTGATGGAGACAGTGTCGAGGGAGCTTTACTCTGTATTGAACCCAGTGCTGTATTTGTCCTGGGAGTGTTTACTGGGGACAGTGTAGAGGGAGCTGTACTCTGTACCTAACCCTGTGCTGTACCTGTCCTGGGAGTGTTTGATGGGGACAGGACTTGGGGGACATTGGATTTTAGACAATGTTTTGGGTTTTAGACTTTTCGGAATGAAATTCAGGAACACTTTGCCACACCAGGTGTGATATTAGTTTGGAACTACCTTCTATAATTCACAGTTGATGCTCAGTCGCTTATTAATGTTCAAACCTGAAGTTGATAGATGGTATTTTACACACAGGAGAAGCAATTTAAAATCAATGGGTCAATGTTAAAATGGATGCAGGAACAGAGAGACCTGGGCTTTCAGTTCATTTTTACATCTTAAAGATTGAACCTGGGGCTCAGAATCTGTCAGTTGAATCTACTTTTCCTCTCCCGAAAACGTGTCAACAATTGTGTTGGGGAATGTGACAAAAGGTGACATTCCTGCATCCTGCACAGTGGGGTTGGGAGGTTGTTTGAAAGGAGATTCAGAAAGTGTCAATTAGATTGTGTCTCTTTGCAGAAGGTGAGTATTTCACAGGAGATGCCTTGAGATAAAGGAAAGTTTTACCAATGTCTGCGTAACTTTCAAAGTCTCCAGACGCATGAAGGGGGCAGAGATTTTGTAATATTCAGAGCAGGAGATGCCAGACAATCACAGAATTGAAGATGTGAGGCCATCTCTTGTTTCGGAATGTCAACCTGTAGCTTTTAAACTTTAGTCCTGGGCTAATCATTCCAAGTTTGCAATCCCACACTTTGCTGTTGTGGATTTTGAGTTGTAAATTTTCTGAAATTGATTCTGTAATAAAAATCCCTGCAGGATGCAATGATTCCCATTCTGTCTGCTGCTGCCAAGCCCCAGTTTGTGTCTCAGTTTCACTCTTTATCAACCATTTAAGATCCAAGAGCCATAGAATTCCTACACTGCAGAATGAGGCCATTCAGCCCAACAAGCCTGCCCCGACAATAATCCCACCCAGGCCCGAATCCCCCTGACACTAAGGGGCAATTTAGCAAACGTGCAAACTCCACACAGACAGTCACTCGAGGCGGGGAATCGAAACCCAGATCCCTGGCGCTGTGAGTCAGCAGTGCTAACCACTGTGCCACCGTGTCGCCCGGTGATGAGACAGAACGTTTGCCAAAGTGCACAGAAATAGGCAGCATTGTCAGCATTTTAGCTGGAAGCTTCAAATGACAAAGGGATCTTAATAGTAGAGTCACAGAATCCCTGCAGTGCAGAAGGAGACCATTCAGCCCATCGAGTCTGTACTGACTCTCTGACACAGTATCTTACCAAGGCCCTTGACCCAGCCCTATCCCCGTAACCCCACACATTTACCTGAATCCACCGAACCAACACAGCTTTGGACAGGAAACGGCAATTTACTGTGTCCAATCCACAAATTTGGAAAATACTGGGATGGATTGAGAAATGGTTTCCGGGCAGAAAACAGAGCTCAGATACAAATGGGCCCTTTGGCCCAACTTTTCCCTGCCACCCAGTTTTTACCATTAAGCTCGTATCAAATGCCTTGCGTTTGGCCCAAATACCTCCATACCAATCTTACCAGAATAACTGTCTAAATGCTTTTTAAAATATAAAATTGTGTCCGCTTCTACTACGACCTCTGGCAGCTTGTTCCAATCCCTCACCATAAGACCATAAGACATAGGAGCGGAAGTAAGGCCATTCGGCCCATCGAGTCCACTCCACCATTCAATCATGGTTGATTTCAACTCCATTTACCCGCTCTCTCCCCATAGCCCTTAATTCCTCGAGAAATCAAGAATTTATCAATTTCTGTCTTGAAGACGCTCAACGTCTCGGCCTCCACAGCCCTCTGTGGTAATGAATTCCACAGACCTACCACCCTCTGGCTGAAGAAATTTCTCCTCATCTCTGTTCTAAAGTGACTCCCTTTTATTCTAAGGCTGTGCCCCCGCGTCCTAGTCTCCCCTGCTAATGGAAACAACTTCCCTACGTCCATCCTATCTAAGCCGTTCATTATCTTGTAAGTTTCTATTAGATCTCCCCTCAACCTCCTAAACTCCAATGAATACAATCCCACGATCCTCAGACGTTCATCGTATGTCAGGCCTACCATTCCCGGGACCACCCTATGTGTGAAAAGAATTGCCCTCTGGACCCGCTCCCCTCTCACCTTAAACCTGTGTCTTCTAGTTTTAGACTACCCTCCCTTTTGGAAAAGATGTTGACGAGCTTATCAAAGAACAAAGAGAATTACAGCACAGGAACAGGCCCTTCGGCCCTCCAAGCCTGCACCAACCATGCTGCCCGACTGAACTAAAACCCCCTACCCTTCCGGGGACCATATCCCTCTATTCCCATCCTATTCATGTATTTGTCCAGACGTTCCGTAAAACTCACTATCGTATCTGCTTCCACTCCCTCCCCCGGCAGCGAGTTCCAGGCACCCACCACCCTCTGTGTAAAAAAACTTGCCTTGTACATCTCCTTTAAACCTTGCCCCTCACACCTTAAACCTATGCCCCCTAGATTTTGAATCTTCCACCCTGGGAAAAAGCTTCTGACTATCCACTCTGTCCATGCCCCTCATAATCTTGTAGAATTCTATCAGGTCATCCCTCAACCTCCGTCGTTCCAGTGAGAACAAACCAAGTTTCTCCAATCTCTCCTCAGAGCTAATGCCCTCCATACCAGGCAACATCCTGGTAAATCTTTTCTGAACCCTCTCCAAATTCTCCACATCTTTCTGGTCGTGTGTCGATCAGAATTGAACACTATATTCCAAGTGCGGCCTAACTAAGGTTCTATAAAGCAGCTATATCCATGCCCTCATTATTTGAGAGACCTCTATAAGAACACCACTAAGCCAACTCAAGGGAAAAAAAGTCCCAGAGTATCCAGCCTCTCATTATAACTCAAACCATCAGGACCCCATAGCATCCGAGTAATTCTTTTCTGCACACTTTCTAGCTTAATAATCTCCTTTCTATAAGGGTTACCAGAACAATACACAGCATTCCAAGTGTGGTCTTACCAATGTCTTGTACAACTTCAACAAGACGTCCCAACTCCTGTATTCCATGTTCTGACCAATGAAACCAAGCATGTGGAATGCCTTCTTCACCACTCTATCCACCTGTGACTTCACTTTCAAGGAGCTATCAATCTGTACCCCGAGATCCCTTTGTTCTGTAACTCTCACCAACACCCTACCATTAACTGAGTAAGTCCTGTGTTGGTTCGATCCACCAAGATGTATCACCTTGCATTTATCTAAATTAAACTCCATCTGCCATTCAGCAGCCCACTGGCCCAATTGATCAAGATCCCATTGCAACCCTCGATAACCTTCTTCACTGTCCACTATGCCACAAATCTTGGTGTCAACTGTAAACTTACAAACCATGCCTCCTAAATTCTCATCCAAATCATTAATATAAATGACAAATAACAGTGGACCCAGCACCGATCCCTGAGGCACCCCGCTGGTCACAGGCCCCCAGTTTGACCAAAAAAACAACCCTCTACAACCACCCTCTGTCTTCTGTCATCAAGCCTATTTTATATCCATTTGGCTACCTCACCCTGGATCCCGTGAGATTTAACCAAATTCTGTCTGCTTTTGTTTTTAAATGTTTACATTTTTAAACACTGAAACCTCTTGCCCTTGTTGGGAATATCAGTGCGGTTTGAGAAAAGCAAACACTGATCCCACACTCAACACCCCCCAACACAGGACTGAGCAGAGAGTGTGAAATGTGACTGGTGTGAGTGTGGATTGTCTTTTAAAAGTGGGTAAGAAACACTCCTCCATTTTCAAATCTTTACCTTGCTTATGTAGCGTCTTGGACTCCCCTGTCACTCACTATCCATCTGAATTAATCTCTATTCCTCACTGTCTAACTGTTACTCTCTGCATTGCTCCCTCTCCCTATCTCTCTCTTACTCTGCATCGCTCCATCTCTCTCTCTTCCTCTCCCTCTCTCCCTCTCTCTCATCCACCATGTTGTTTATCGTTAAGGGGTCTAATCACGGAGAATTCAAACACTCTTTCTGTTTCTGTCTTGGCAGAATTAGCAACATCAGTGGATATTTCAAGACTGGATTCACACAATACAGACAGAACGCTGGTGAGCTCAGTACACGTGGTACCTGAATGTTACAATAAGATAGAATCTGTATTCAGACACCTGTCACCCCACAGGGTCCAAACTTCACCGTGTTAATTTGATTTGATTTGATTGATTTGTATTGGGATGCAGTGAAAAGTATTGTTTCTTGTGCGCTATCCAGACAAAACATTCTGTACATAGAGTACACAGGGGAGAAGGAGAGGAAAGGGTGCAGAATAGAGTGTTGCAGTTACCGATAGACTGTAGAAAAAGATCAGCTCACACACACACTCTCTCTTACACACACACATAATCTCACACACACACACACACACACACACACTCACACTCTCACACACACACTCTCACACACACACTCTCACACACACACTCTCACACACACACTCTCTCTTACACACTCTTAGACACACACATAATCTCATGCACACACACGCTCTCTCTCTCTCACACACACACGCCCTCTCTCTCTCTCACACACACTCTCTCACACTCTCCGACGCACACATACTATCTCACACACACACACTCTCTCTCTCTCTCACACACACACACACACACACACACACACTCTCTCTCACACACACTCTCTCTCTCTCTCACACACACAATGTATAGGGAGATATACGCTGTATCTCACCCGATGCTGTACCTGTCCTGGGTGTGATTGATGTGTCGGCAGCTTTTCCCTGTATCTATCCCCATGCTGTATCTGTCATTGGAATATTTGATCGTCATGATGTGGAGATTTGATAGTTATTTGATAGTGACAGTGCAGAGGGAGCTTTATCTGTATCTAACCCCGTGCTGTACCTGTCCTGTGTGTGTTTCATGGGGACAGTGTAGAGGGAGCTTTATCTGTATCTAACCCCGCGCTGTCCCTGTCCTGTGTGTGTTTCATGGGGACAGTGTAGAGGGAGCTTTACTGTGTATCTAACCCCGTGCTGTATCTGTCCTGGGAGTGTGTGATGGGGACAGTGTAGAGGGAGCTTTACTCTATATCTAACGCCGTGCTGTATCTGTTCTGGGACGGTTTTGATGGGGAGAGTGTACAGTGAGCTTTAATCTGTATCTAACCCCGTGCTGTACCTGTCCTGGGAGTGTTTGATGGGGACAGTGTAGAGGGAGCTTTACTCTATATCTAACCCCGTGCTGTATCTGTTCTGGGACAGTTTGATGGGGACAGTGTACAGTGAGCTTTAATCTGTATCTAACCCCGTGCGGTACCTGTCCTGGGAGTGTTTCATGGGGACAGTGTGGAGGGAGCTTTACTCTGTATCGAACTCTGTGCTGTACCTGTACCTTTCCTGGGAGTGTTTGATGGGAACTGTGTCGAGGGAGCTTTACTTTGCATCTAATCCCGTGTTTCAGTCACTGATAGACTGTAGAGGAAGATCAGGTCACACACACGCTCTCCTTACACACTCTCAGACACACACACACACACACACATGCTCTCTCTGTCTCTCACACACACACATACACTATCTCTTACGCACTCTCTCACTCACACACATGCTCTTTCTCTCTGTCACACACACTTTCTCTCTCACACACATTATCTCACACACACTTTCACGCTCACACACTCTCACCCATGCATTATCTCCAACTGACACTCTCACACACATGCACTCAGTCTCTCACACACAAATAAACTCACTCTCTCACACACATACACTCACTCTCTCACACACATACACTCTCTCAAACATATACTCTCTCTCAGACACACACTCTCTCACACACACACACGCACTCTCTCACACACACACTCTCTCTCACACACACTCCCTCTCTCGCACACACTCTCTCTCTCGCACACACTCTCTCTCTCACACACACACACTCTCTCACATATACACTCTCTCTCAAACATATACTCTCTCACGCACACACTCTCTCACGCACACACTCTGTCTCTCACACAGTCTCTCTCTCTCACACACACACTCCCTCTCACGCACACGCTCTCTCTCTCGGACACACTCTCTCTCTCGCACACACTCTCTCTCGCACACACTCTCTCTCACACGCACACTCTCTCTCACACACACACTCTCTCTCACACACACACTCTCTCTCGCACACACTCTCTCTCTCACACGCTCTCTCTCTCACACACACACTCTCTCTCTCACACACACACTCTTTCTCACACACACACTCTCTCTCACACACACACTCTCTCTCACACACACACACACTCTCTCTCTCTCACACACACACTCTCCCTCTCTCACACACACACTCTCTCTCTCTCACACACACATTCTCTCACAATCACAATGATGGGCAAAATGTAGAGGAAGATTTGAGCTGTATCTAACCCCGTGCTGTACCTGTCCTGAGTGTGTTTGATGTGCACAATGTGGAGGCAGCTTTTCCTTTAATCTAGCACCATGCTGTGTCTGTCATTGGATTATATGATGGGGACAGTGTATAGGGAGCTTCACTCTGTATCTAAACCCGTGCTGTACCTGTCCTGGGAGTGTTTGATGGGGACACTGTATAGGGAGCTTCACTCTGTATCTAAACCCGTGCTGTATCTGTCCTGGGAGTGT
Organism: Mustelus asterias; assembly: GCF_964213995.1. NCBI lineage: Eukaryota > Metazoa > Chordata > Chondrichthyes > Carcharhiniformes > Triakidae > Mustelus > Mustelus asterias. Next base: position 52,054 of record NW_027590527.1, read on the forward strand.
TTGATGGGGACAGTGTAGAGGGAGCTTTACTCTGTATCTAACCCCATGCTGTATATGTCCTGGGAGTGTCAGATGAGGACAGTGAAGTGGGAGCTTTACTCTGTATCTAACCACTTGCTGTATCTGTTGTGGGAGTGTTTGATGGGGACAGTGTCGAGGGAGCTTCACTCTGTATCTAACCCCGTGCTGTACCTGTGCTGGGCGAGTTTGATGGGGACAGTGTAGAGGGAGATTTAATCTGTATCTAACCCCGTGCTGTACCTGTCCTGGGAGTGTTTGATGGGGACAGCGTCGAGGGAGATTTAATCTGTATCTCACCCCGTGCTGTGTCTGTTCCGGGAGTGTTTGATGGGGACAGTGTAGAGGTAGATTTACTCTGTATCTAACCCCGTGCTGTAACTGTCCTGGGAGTGTTTGATGGGGACAGTGTTCAGGTAGATTTACTCT